>NC_057811.1:167586722-167755109 GCF_018294505.1 Triticum aestivum | reverse complement strand
GTTCCCCCAGCGGAATCGCTCCGACGAAGGGCAAAAGTGCTCCTGCCCAAGTTCCGCCTCGAGACGGTGGCGTTCTGTCCCGAAAGTCCTCTCCTGATATTTTCTTGGTCAAAATGACTTATATACCAGAAGATGGGCACCGGAGGTGGGCTGGGCTGACCACAACCCACTAGGTTGCGCCTGGGGGGGGCCTGGCGCGCCCTGCTGTCTTGTGGTCACCAGGTGGCCCCCTCTGGTAGTTATTTGCTCGAATATTTTTTTTTATTCCAAAATAATTTCCGTAAATTTTCAGCTTATTTGGAGTTGTGAATAATAGGTATCTCCGACCTAGCTCTTTCAAATCCAGAATTCCAGCTGCCGCTATTCCCCCTCTTTGTGTAAACCTTGCATATTACGAGAGAAAAGGCATTAGAATTACTCCATAAAGCATTATTATGCATAAAACGTTATAAATAATAGTAGGAAATCATGATGCAAAATGGACGTATCAGGCATTCCTCCGCATCGACCCACACTTCGGACTTTGGCTCAAAATGTTCTGTGTCAAACCAGAGAGCAATGGCTGCAAGATCACTGTGTGCGGGAGAGCCATGATGAACAAGCCCCCCAATGTAAAGTGGTTGCCAAGAAAGTTCATTGAAAAAGTGAAACAATGGCAAGAGGAGTGGTTCTATATGGCCGAGGTGCCAGTGGGGGATCAAGAGGGTGTTCCCGTCTTCTTGGCAACGCCCTTGAAGAGGCTGCACTCCTGGACCGCCAAGACCTCGAATGGGGGACCAGGTGGAAATATAAGCACTTCATGACTAGGTGAAGGTCCAGATCGGCAAGGGTGTCACCCTGGTGGATGTGATCCATGTCATGCTCCACCGCAGGGTCCAACCCTCTAGGCCCAAGTGTTCCCTCTGGTGGATGTGATCCATGTGTGAGCCAAACAGCGAAGCTTCGGTGATCTGAAGTTTCTTCAGGGGGGAGGATCTAGGCAGGACGTTGACCATCCTCTTGAAGCCCTCGGTGAAGGAGAACACCTTCAGGACCGAGGGGGCACTACTGCAGGATGCTGCTAACACGACACTACGATCAGAGACCCTTTGACGAAACTGTGTGCGATGCATTAATCACAAACGATGATGTAAAAAAACAGTCAAAAATGACGCAAAACGTTTGCGATGAAGGATACATAAAAAACGGTTTAGATTTTAGTTGCGTGCGATGCGGGCATACGGTTGATCCATAAGAACTTTTTGCGATGAGACAGAACAACAGAAACAGGCAGCCATATCAAGGTGTGTGCGATATCACTACAAAAAAATACACTTCCGTGATGATACGTGTTTGTCATAGTAGGTCACATTTTTTGTCATGCATGTACATCCATGACGATTTTATGACAGAATCAAGATAGTCATACATGTGCTGTCGTAGAAGTGTTCCATGACAATACCAAAATTATCATCACGGAAGTGTCCATTTCCATGACGATAAATGGTGGGTCATGGAAGTGCTTTCATCAAGGGTAACCGACACTTGGCATCCACCGTAACGGGTCGCTGTTAAGCTATCGGGTTCCGGTTTGGATCTCATAACCCGTTAATAGCCCGGACCAATGGGGATTTTCCACGTGTAAAATCATCTTTGGCCAGAGGAAACACGTGTCGGTTCACCGTTGGGACAGATATCATCCACTCATTGGACCGAAGGCGCCTATGATACGTCAACACGTGGCACGGCCCAACAGAGGCCCATTCCTATGAAAAGGCCAACCCGTTTGACTTGGTCAAAAGGTAGCGGGCCGGCCCACGGAAAGCCTGTTAACGGCATGTTCGCATATAGCCCATTTACAGCCCGCTAACCCAGGGACCATTACGGCCTATCCGAATTAGGCCTAGCAGCATTATCTTGGCCTTCCAATATGATTCCAGCCCGTTGTAACTTCTAGCCCATGTATGGCCCATGACGTCTTTCGGCCCATATGAGGCCCTTTGTAACTCTTGGCCCATTAACGGCCCGTGGTGAAACTGGCCCGTAATGAACGGTGTATCGCTTTATACCCATTAACGACCCATTATTCAATTGGGCCGTTTCCAGCTCATGTTATCTTTTGGTCTTCTGAGGGCCCATTTATTCTTGGGCTCATTTCCAACATTCGGTTACTTACGGCCCGTACCGGCCTTTTCTGCTTGTGGGCCAAATTCAGCCCGTGGTTATAGTCGGCCCGTTTGTGGCCCGTTAATCCGTTGGGCCGTTTCCATAGCATCATCAAATACGGCCGATTAACGACGGCCCGTTATGGTCGGCCCATGAACGGACGATTCCAACTCTAGCCCATTTACGGCCCATAATGTGGTCCGTTAATGGCCCATGTTTGGCCAATCGATCATACGACCCGTAGAAGGCCCATTGATGCTACATCCCGTAGACGGCACATTGTTTCTATGGCCCATAGGAGGCCCAGGGTTACTGATGACCAACAAGTATAGGGGATCAATTTTAGCTTTTTCGATAAGTAAGAGTGTCGAACCCAACGAGGATTAGAAGGAAATGACAAGTGGTTTTCAGTAAGGTAATGCCTGCAAATGCTGAAATTGTAAGTAGCAGAGTAGTTTGATAGCAAGGTAATTTGTAACGAGAAAGTAACGATAATAGTAGCAAAAGTGCAGCAAGGTATCCCAATCCTTTTGAGGCAAAGGACAGGCCAAAACGGTCTCTTATGATAAGCAAAGCGTTCTTGAGGGTACACGGGATTTTCATCTAGTCACTTACATCATATTGGTTTAATTCGTGTTCGGTACTTTGATAATTTGATATGTGGGTGGACCGGTGCTTAGGTGATGCTCTTACTTGAACAAACCTCCTACTTATGATTAACCCTCCAGCAAGCATCCGCAACTACGAGAAAAGTATTAAGAATAAATTCTAACCATAGCATTAAAATTTTGGATTCAATCAGTCCCTTACGGAATAACGCATAAACTGGGGTTAAGCTTCTGTCACTCTCGCAACCCATCATCTAATTTTCTACTCCACAATGCATTCCCTTAGGCCCAAATATGGTGAAGTGTCATGTAGTCGACGTTCACATGACACCACTAAGGGAATCACAACATAAATACTATCAAAATATCGAACACATATCAAGTTCACATGATTACTTGCAACATGATTTCTCCCGTGACCTCGAGAACAAAACTAACTACTCACAAATGATAGTATGCTCCAGATCAGAGGGGTATTAAATAGCATAATGGATCTGCACATATAATCTTCCACCAAATAAACCATATAGTAATCAAGTACAAGATGTAATCAACACTACTAGTCACCCACAAGCACCAATCTATAGTTACGGTAACAAGATTGAACACAAGAGATGAACTAGGGTTTGAGATGATATGGTGCTGTTGAAGATGTTGATGGAGATTTCCCTCCCCAAGATGGGCGAGTTGTTGGTGATGATGATGATGATGATTTCCTCCTTCGGGAGGGACGTTCCCCCGGCCGAATCGCTTCGCCGGAGGGCAAAAGTGCTCCTGCCCAAGTTCCGCCTCGAGACGGCGGCGCTCCGTCCTGAAAGTCCTTCCTTATTTTTTCTAGGTCAAAATGACCTATATAACAGAAGATGGGCAGCGAAGGTGGGCCTGGGTGAGCACAACCCACCAGGGCGCGCCTGGGCTCCCTGGCGTGCCCAGGTGGGTTGTGCCCACCTGGTGGGGCCCCTCTGGTAGTTAGTTGCTCCAATATTCCATAAAAATTCTCCGTGAAGTTTCAGCTTATTTGGAGTTGTGCAGAATAGGTAGCCTGACGTAGCTTTTCCAGGTCGAGATTTCCAGCTACTGGAATTCTCCCTCTTTGTGTATACTTTGCATATTATGAGAGAAAAGGCACTACAATTACTCCAAAAAGCATTATTATGGATAAAAACATCTTAAATGACAGTAAGAAAACATGATGCAAAATTGACGTATCAACTCCCCAAGCTAAGACCTCGCTTGTCCTCAAGCGCAAACCGAAATCGAAAAACATGTCCACATGCTTAGAGAGAGAGGTGTAGATAAAAACAAAATACGGACATAGAAGCATCATGTTGATTATTATAACAGCAACAAACTTAAACATAAGACTTTTATCATAGGACTTTGATCATATAGTTCTCCTGAATAAGTAACAATTCATCACGCAATTGAAGTATAAAGCAAAAACTCTATTAAAAACCAACAAACTATGCTCTCAGTCAACTTTGCAACTACAATTCATCACCTTTACAGGAAGGGTCACGTATCGGAGCCTTTAGGCAAGTCCACATACTCAACCATCATATAGTCTTCTATGATTGCTAACACTCACCACGTACACATGAGCAAAACGTTTCAACCGGACACATAGAAAGATAGGGGCTTATAGTTTCACCTCCCAACGTATTCACCTCAAGAGTGATGTCAACAATAATAATTCATGCTATCTATATTCAACTGGACATATGTGCCTAGATCTTTCCTCACCACATGATGCTTGCCAAAGGAGAAAAATAAAAAGTAATAGAAGGAAAGCTTTGACTCTTTGCATAAAAGTAAATACATAAAAGTAAAAGATAGGCCCTTCGCAGAGGGAAGCAGAGGTTGCCATGCACTTATTTGTTTGTATGCTCAACCCCTTAGTGCAAAAGAACGTCACGTTGCATTGCCTCTTGTGATAGTGACCTTTATTATGCAGTCTGTCGCTTTTATTCTTCACCATCACAAGTTCGTGCAACGCTCAATTTTCTATTATGCTAAATGATCTCACACATTTAGAAGCAATTTTTATTGCCTTTTTGCACCTATGACAACTTACTTGAGGGATCTTTCTCAATCCCTAGGTAGGTATGGTGGACACTTGAAAATAAGATTTGGGTTTAAGGGTTTTTGGATGCACAAGTATTATCTTTACTTAGCGCGGAATTTTTGGCTAGCAAAGATAAGGGGCAAGCACCACATGTTAAAGGATCTATGACAATATGACTTGTATGTGAATATAAACAAACATAAACCATTAAGTTGTCTTCCTTGTCCAACGTCAACAATTTTGGCATATAATATTTTGATGAGGGCTCACAATCACAAAAGATTTCTAGATAGTATATTTATATGTGAATCTTCTCATCCCTTATTAATTCTTTCATGAGTTGCATCATTGACTAATGCTATGTTTGTCAATCTCTAATAAAATTTTCTACTTATACTTTTCCTTATGTGGTGTCATCACCTACCATAAGATTAGTATATGATCTTTTCTCCATTTATTTCCTTTTTTTATTTATTTCCTTTCTCTTTTTCTTTCCTATTTCTTTTCTTTAATTTGCAACATGAAAGTAAAGAAAGCAAAAACTCAAACTAAACTTTATTATATAACTTGCACACGATTACAAGGATATATCACTAAGCAAACTCTCAAAGAAGAAAGGATCAAACTAAACTTTTATTCATCTAAAGAAAAAGAAGATCGAACTAAAATAAGTAAAGGCAAAAAGATAGTGGGATGATACGATACCGGGGCACCTCCCCCAAGCTTGGCAGAAGCCAAGGGGAGTGCCCATACCCGATACTCAGTTTTCCTTTGGTGGTGAAGAGGATGATGTTGGTGATGAAGAAGGGATCTTGTCCTCGGATTTCCATGGCAGTGGTCCACCATCATAAGAAGAGGAGTGAGTCTCACGGGTCCTGCAACTAGCAGCCAAACTCATACCTTTAAACCTCGCCTCATATTCAAAGACTTGGTTTTGGAGGTCATAGATCTGGCTTTGGAGGAAGTTGATTTGATCGTTGAGGGTGAAGACGATGTCCTTCATGGGCTTGCCATCTACCCTGAGATCACGGGAGAGGTCCATGATCATAAGGTGATTGGCATTGAGTCCACGCTCCATCATCCCCTTGCACCGGAAAACGTCCCGTTCCATAGCTTCAAGCCTGGCCTCCACGGTTCCCGTCCCCTTGGGACATGGCACGTCGCAGAGGTGAAGCACCCCCTCATGCATCTGGATGACCTGAGGGTGCTGCACCACCTCCAAAAGGTATGGGTTGATGACGTTCTTGAAGAACTTGTCCTTGGAGGAGCTTGAAGCACCCATGGTAGATGGGATCTGACGGAAAACAACAAGGAAAAGAAAGCAGAGAATTTCTCTGCGATACGGTGATCAACAGGTTTTGGGAATTATATATAGATTTTTTATCTTGGGGGACGAGTAAGCTGTAGAAAAATGGAGTCCAGAAGGTGTCCCAGGTAGGCACAACCCACCTGGGCGCGCCAGGCCTGGTGTCTTGTGCCCACCAGGGTACACTTCCTGGAAGTTTCTTATTTCCTAATTTTCTAAATATTCCAAAACTTCTAAAAAATATTTTTACGGATTTTTCGGAGTCCGTTTACTTACCGTATCACGTACCTCCTTATTTTCACGATTCTGGAGTGTTCCGGAAGGACTCTTTTATGTGTTCTTCCGGTGTCAAAGTTTGGATAATATTAATTTCAACATTAACGTGCATACCTAAGATATAATGTTTTATTCGTTGCCCATTGACAACCTTCGGGTTAGTACCTTTGGCATTATTTATTTTGATGGCTCCAGACCGATAAACCTCCTCGATAACATAGGGGCCTTCCCATTTTGAGATGAGTTTTCCTGCAAACAATCTGAAACGAGAGTTGTACAAAAGAACATATTCTCTGACTTTAAAATCACGCTTTTGGATTCTTTTGTCATGCCATATTTTAACTTTTTCTTTGAATAATTTTGCATTTTCATAAGCTTGGGTTCTCCATTCATCTAATGAGCTAATATCAAATAACCTCTTTTCACCAGCAAGCTTGAAATCATAATTGAGCTCTTTGATGGCCCAATATGCTTTATGTTCTAACTCAAGAGGCAAATGACAAGCTTTTCCATAAACCACTTTATAAGGAGACATACCCATAGGATTTTTATAAGATGTTCTATAAGCCCAAAGTGCATCATCTAACTTCTTAGACCAATTCTTCCTGGGCCTATTGACAGTCTTTTGCAAAATTAATTTTATTTCTCTATTGCTAAGTTCAACTTGACCACTAGACTGAGGATGATAAGGTGATGCATTTCTATGGTTAACATCATACTTGGCAAGAATTTTACGGAAAGCACCATGAATAAAGTGTGAACCACCATCAGTCATTAAATATCTAGGGACTCCAAACCTTGGGAAAATAATTTCCTTAAGCATTTTAATAGAGGTGTTGTGATCAGCACTACTGGTTGCAATAGCTTCTACACATTTAGTAACATAATCAACAGCAAGCAAAATATGTGTATACCCATTAGAGGAAGGAAAGGTCCCATGTAATCAAATCCCCAAACATCAAATGGTTCAACAACAAGTGAATAATTCATAGGAATTTCTTGACGCTTACCGATATTACCTATTCTTTGACATTCATCACAAGATAAGACGAACTTACGGGCATCCTTGAAGAGAGTAGGCCAATAAAATCCAGACTGCAATACCTTGTGAGCAGTTCTGTCTCCAGCATGATGCCCTCCATAAGCTTCGGAGTGACATTTTCGTAAGATTTGTCCCTGTTGTTTTGTTCGTATGTAAAGCTAGGTGGTAAATATTTAGCAACAATGTAATTAGCATAATCAGCATACCAAGGAGTACCGTGAGCAACATTTATTGAAGCTAACTGCTCATTAGGAAAACTATCATCAATAGGTAGTGGGTCATCAGGTACATTTTCAAGCCTAGATAAATTATCAGCTACGGGGTTCTCAGCTCCTTTTCTATCAATGATATGTAAATCAAATTCTTGTAACAAGAGAACCCATCGAATAAGTCTAGGTTTGTCATCTTTCTTTTCCATAAGATATTTAATAGCAGCATGTTCTGTGTGAACAGTTACTTTGGAATCAACAATATAAGGTATAAATTTATCACAAGCAAACACTACTGCTAAGAATTCTTTTTCAGTAGTAGCATAATTTCATTGAGCACTGTCTAGAGTTTTACTAGCATAATGAATAACATTTAGTTTCTTATCAACTCTTTGTCCTAGAACAACACCAGCAGCATAATCACTAGCATCACACACAATTTCAAAAGGCAACTTCCAATCAGGTGGTTGAACAATAGGTGCAAAAATTAAGGCTTTCTTGAGTGATTCAAAGGCTTCTAAACAATCATCATCAAAAACAAAAGGAATATCCTTTTGCAAAAGATTCGTAAGAGGCCTAGAAATTTTAGAAAAGTCTTCGATAAATCTGCTATAGAAACCAGCATGACCTAAGAAACTACGAATACCTTTTATATCTTTAGGACATGGCATTTTCTCAATCGCATCAACCTTAGCTTCGTCCACTTCAATACCTCTTTCAGAAATCCGACCCAAGAAAATGTCGTCATTAACCATAAAGTGGCACTTCTCCCAATTCAAGACAAGATTTGTTTGTTCACATCTCTACAAAACTTGCTCAAGATTGCTTAAACAATCATCAAAAGACTTCCCATAAACAGAGAAGTCATCCATGAAAACCTCAACAATCTTTTCACAAAAGTCAGAGAATATAGCAGTCATACATCTTTGAAAGGTAAAAGGTGCATTACATAAACCGAAAGGCATACACCTATAAGCAGAGGTTCCAAAGGGACAAGGAAAAGGGGTCTTTTCTTGATCGGGTTGAGAAACATGTATTTGTGAAAAACCAGAATATCCATCAAGGAAGCAAAAGTGTGTGTGCTTAGATAATCTTTCAATCATTTGATCAATAAAAGGCAGAGGGTAATGATCTTTTCTAGTTGCTTTGTTTAATTTCCTAAAATCAATTACCATTCTATAACCTGTAACAATTCTTGGAATAAGCTCATTCTTATCATTAGGAACAACAGTTATACCTCCTTTCTTAGGGACACAATGAACATGACTTACCCATCTACTATCAGCTATAGGATAAATTATACCTGTTTCTAGAAGTTTTAATATTTCAGTTCTGACCACTTCTTTCATCTTCGGATTTAACTGACGTTGGTGATCAACAACGGGTTTAGCATCAGGTTCCATATTAATTATGTGCTGACATAGAGTGGGACTAATGCCCTTTAAATCATCAAGAGTATATCCAATAGCAGCTCGGTGCTTCCTTAGAACTTTCAATAATCTTTCTTCTCCATGTTCTGAAAGGTTAGCACTGATAATAACAGGATATATCACTGGTACGCGTCTGTGCTATACAAACGTTTTTTAACCCCTTTCCGCAACAGCATTTGGAACCGTCGCCAAGTGAGTATCCGTCCCGTGTGTTATGGGCCGGATTGATGGGCCAAGAAGATTAAAAAATAGAAGGCCTTCCCCCGTGTCCGGATGGGACTCTCCTTTGCGTGGATGGCAAGATTGGCGTCCGGATGTATAGTTTCCTTCTTCTGTAAACCAACTCTATACAACCATAGGCCCCTCCGGTGTCTATATAAGCCGGAGGGTTAAGTCCGTAGAGGCTATCAGAATTCATATAGGCTAGACAGCTAGGGTTTTGCCATTACGATCTTGAGGTAGATCAACTCTTGTAACCCCTGTACTCATCAAAGTCAATCAAGCAGGAAGTAGGGTTTTACCTCCATTACGAGGGCCCAAACCTGGGTAAACATCGTGTCCCCTTTGTCTCCTGTTACCTTCGATCCTCAGATGCACAGTTCGTGACCCCCTACCCGAGATCGGTCGGTTTTGACACCGACATTGGTGCTTTCATTCCACTGTGTCGTCGGCTGAAGGTTTGGTGGCTCGTTTAATCTTCAACAACGATGCTGTTTCCGGGGAAACCTTCCTCCCCGGTGAAATTTTTGTGTTCGGCGGCTTTGCTCTGCGTGCCAATTCGATTGGTCACCTTGAACAGATCGACATCTACGCCCCTAGTCATCAAATCAGATTCAGGAGCCTGAGTTACGTCGCCGACATCCGAGGAGACTTGATCTTCAAAGGGTTCACGGCCTCGACCACTGTGCCTCCGCTCTAAGAAGGAAACCCATCGGACCCGTCATCAGGCACCGCTCAAAGACCAACTATCATCCTTGCCCTGGCCTTAGATCCAGAGCAGACTACTTCATCCGAAGATGGGCTTCTGAAACCCACCGGACTCTCTCCTACTACGGAACTTTTTCTGGAGACCCGGAGGCAACTATGTCTCCGGCGAGCCTGGAATCAAGCAGGACTCTCCCTGTCATCAGCGAGCCAAACTCGCCTCTAGATGCCAACCCCGAACTCTCAAGGTCCGCGTCTAGTGAGCACATCCTGGTAGAATCTGCCGTGCCTAGCCCCGTAGGTCCTCGGTTCCCCGTCCGGCCTTTGCTCTTAAGCGAGGCCTTGGACTTAATGCGATCCCTCGCCATTACGGGAGTATCGTCTCTGAACTATGCCCAGCCTGGACTAGGGACTGAGAGCGGGGAATTTCACATCCCACCCACCACCCACTTAATAGCCATTGTCGAGGATTTGACCAACATGCTAGATTATGCCTCCGAAGACATCGACGGTATGGACGACGACGTCGGAGACCAACAAAGCCAAGACCCGCCATTCACCGGGCGCTGGACGGCTACCTCCACATATGATGTGTATATGGTGGATACACCCAAAGAGGACGACGACAATTGCAGGAAAGATCCGATCGAGGACATGCCCGCTGAGGCACCACCAAAACGTTGACGTCAGCGGCGCCGCTCAAAATTGCGTCGCAAAGAGGAAAGCAACACCGGCACTGCAGACAATAACACCCTGGACGATGCCGAAGATCCTGAAGACCCGGTCAAGCCTGCATTCGAGCAGGATAAATGGGAGGAGGGACAAGTTAACCCTGACAAGTTGGTCGGGAATGAGGACTCGGAAGATAGTAACTATCTACCGATCTCGGAGGATGATGTCAGCCTCGGCAACGAAGACTTCATCGTGCCAGAGGAACCCGTCGAGCAAGAGCGCTTTAAGCATTAGTTAATCGCAACTGTGAGAAGCCTAAAAAAGAAGCAACAATAGCTCCAAGCCGAACAGGATACCCTCAACGATAGATGGACCCAGGTCCTAGCTGCCAAAGAATACGGCCTCGAGCGCCCAACAAAGAGTTATCTGAAGCATCGGCTACTACCACAATTCGATGACGAGGCCCTTGAGCCAATACCGTCAAGATTTGACTGCGCTGATGAACCAGACCGACCACCACGTGGGCGAGATAAAGCGGCTGCTTATGCCGAATACCAGCCCCTACCACCTCGCCGTCGAGGCAAAGAGGTAGCAGCTCCAGGCTATACCTACGACTTATGCAAGGACCTGGACAATAGAGCCGGTCAGGTCAGGTTAATCTATGGATCAAGGGGGCGTGCTCCAACACGAGATGACGGCCATCAAGCCTGGCGCGACAGGAATAACCTCACCCGGGCCAAAAACCGAATACAGATGTCATCCGAACTTTGTCGTGACGTTGCCTGATACAGAGGCGCCACACACCCCTTATGCTTTACCAATGAGGTAATGCAACACCAGTTCCCAGAAGGGTTTAAACCGGTAAACATTGAAGCATACGATGGAACGACTGATCCCGTGGTATGGATTGAAGACTTTCTTCTCCATATTCACATGGCTCGCGGCGATGATCTCCATGCCATCAAATACCTCCCCTTAAAGCTGAAAGGACCAGCACGACACTGGTTAAACAGCCTCCTAGAGAACTCCATTGTTAGCTGGGAAGATCTGGAGGATGCCTTTAGAGACAACTTCCAAGGTACCTATGTCCGGCATCCGGACGCCGATGACCTTAGTCATATAGTCCAGCAACCCGTAGAATCTGCCCACAAACTCTGGACTAGGTTCTTAATTAAAAAGAACCAAATCGTCGATTGTCCGGATGCCGAAGCCCTCGCGGCCTTTAAACATAGCATCCGTGACGAATGGCTCGCTCGACACCTCGGCCAAGAAAAGCCGAAGTCTATGGCAGCCCTTACCGCACTCATGACCCGCTTTTGCGCGGGAGAAAACAGTTGGTTGGCTCGTAGAAGCAACAGTACCAGCGACCCTGGCACCTCCGAAGCTAGAGATGGCAATGGCAGGCCATGACGCATCAAACACAAGCGTCGAAGCAACAATGAAGATACCGAAGACACAGCGGTCGACGCCGGATTCAGTGGCTCCAAACACAGTCAGCGGAAGAAACCATTCAAAGGAAACAGGGACGGCCCATCCAAGTTAGACAAAATACTTGATCGGCCTTGCCAGATTCAGGGTACCCCCGATAAGCCTGCAAACCACTCCAACAAAAATTGTTGAGTCTTCAAATAGGCTGGTAAGTTAAATACAGAACACAAGGGGAAAGGGCCGCCAAGCAAGGACGATGATGAGCCCTGCCCACCGAACACAGGGGGGCAGAAGAAATTTCCCCCTGAGGTAAAAATAGTGAATATGATATACGTCACTCATATCCCCAAGAGGAGCGCAAGCGTGCACTAAGGGACGTCTACGTCGTGGAGCCGGCCGCCCCAAAATTCAACCCCTGGTCGGCTTGTCCGATCACCTTCGAGCATAAGGATCACCTGACCAGTATCCGTCATGGAGGTTCGGCAGCCTTGGTCCTTGATCCAATCATCGACGGATTCCATCTCACCCAAGTCCTCATGGACGGCGGCAGCAGTCTTAACTTGATTTATCAAGACACGGTCCACAAAATGGGTATTGACCCATCAAGAATCAAACCTACTAACACCACCTTTAAAGGAGTGATACCCGGCGTTGAGGCCCATTGCACGGGCTCAATAACATTGGAAGTAGTCTTTGGTTCACCGGATAACTTCCGAAGTGAAGACTTGATCTTCGACATCGTCCCCTTCCATAGCGATTATCACGCACTGCTCGGACAAACCGCCTTCGCTCTCTTCAATGCGGTCCTGCACTGTGCTTACCTAAAGCTCAAAATGCCTGGACCCCGCGGCGTTATCACAGTCAGTGGAAACATGGAGCGCTCCCTCCGCACTGAGTAGCATACCTCGGCCCTTGCAGCTGAAGTTCAGAGCGGCCTCATTAGGCCGAACACCTCATCGGCCATCAAGCCCCCGGACACTGTTAAACGCGTTCGGTCTACTTTGCATAATGATAGCTCGGTGAATCCAGAGCTAGACTAGCAGTCTTGCCTCCGTCGATCGCCACACACATTCGCGACATATGTACTGCGCGTGCGTAACTACGCACTCAAAATACCCTAGGCAACGACGGAGGCACAATACGGACAAGGTCTATAGTGCGGCTCAACCCTATTTGACCTTAACCTTTCTTCTTTGATCTTATTTTTCCATACCACAGGTGTATTAAAACCTAGCTATTCCCCGGTCGTGCAAGGACTCTTTCCAGGCCCGTTTTCGTATAAACAACCGTGGACCGCTCCTCTCAAAGGATCTTTTCCGCAAAGTCGAAAGCGGCGCAGACGTGCGGCAGGGCATCAATGAGATCTTCAAGACCATTTTTTTAGGCCCCGTATACAACTTTCCCTTGTGTACAAATTCTGGCATGTAAAATAGCCTTGGCATTATCTGTAATAGCACGTCCTGACGTATCAAACAGATTATAATGACAACAGTTTTCTACCAAACTTCGTTCGGTCTTGATTTGTTTCATAATCTGCATTCCTCTTTTGTGATAAGTTTGCCACATATACATTCTGGTACAACTTCAATGCCAGGGGCTCTATTCGGCCACATATATTTTCAAAAAGTTTGCACACTTTTAGAGTACACTTCGGCGTCCCGAACATTGCATTATATGCATCAGCTACGAATCATGTCTTTGGTCAATAGTTGGGTTGCCCGGCTCCTATGGTTACTACCTTACATTCCGCTCGTTTGGCTAGGGTAGTAAAGGGAGAACTACTGCGATTGTGTTTCTGGTTCGTCCGGTCAAACACCTCAGTAGAGAAAGCCGAAAACTGACTGTCATGATATGGCGAGAGCTCGTTAGCGATTCGGCGACTTACTATAAATCTCTTGCAATTTCTTCCGTATTATACGAAGGACTGGCCTTAATCCAGTCACGCGCCTAAGGCATCCAAGTTCGGATAGCCGCACACGCACCAGGGGCTAGTCCCTGGCCCCATTGTCAAACTCCTATGGCTAAGTGAAAGTGATAAAGCCACATAGTCTGATTGCCTGGTTCGCTGCGCAGACACCTCCTTTACGGACCAAGACGTTGGGTCAAGTGTGATCGTGCGCTATTCCGAACACCCCCATAGCATCTACGTGGGGGCTGAAGCCGACGACTGATAAACTTTCAGAATTAAAAAACGGCCGCACAGGAGGAAAGTAATTTCAGATAAAGGCATAAATATATTACAAAGCCTTGGTCCACAAAATAAGGTCTGGACAACCTAGATACATTTACTCGAACATAATATCCTTTGAGCACTAGCCCTCTACTATCCGGGCACCCTCCAGGATAACGTCGAAATATCGCTCTGGCTTGCGGTGGTCCTTGCCTTCGGGTGGGCCCTGGGTTGCCATGACAGTGGCCTTCATCTTCGCCCAGTGCATCTTGACACGGGCAAAGGCCATCTGCACACCCTCTATGCACGCCGAGCGCTTTACAACTTCGAATCAGGGCAGGGCGTCGGCGAGCCACTTCACTAGGCTGAAGTAGCTGCTTGGAATGGGTTTGGCTAGCCACAGCTGGACTATGATGTCCTTCATGGCCAAGCCGGATATCCTATGCAGCTCCGCCAGCTACATCATCTGGTTGTTCAGCATTGCTGGACGCTCCGGCGCTAGGTACTGTGACCAGAAGAGCTTCTCCGTCGTGTTCCCCTCCTGGGCCCGGAAAAATTGTGCGGCATTGGCAACGCTCTTCGGAAGATCTGCAAAGGCGTCTGGAGAACTCCATAGTCGAGTGAGCAAGGCATATTTCTTACTGCCAAATTTACTCTACAAAAGAAAGGGCTTACCAGCCGCTATCTGTTCAGCCTGCCGGATCTCCCCACGAGCCGCCCGGGACTCAGTCCGCGCCTCCTTGGCCTCCTGGAGAGCCTTAGAGAGATCGACTGCTTGGGCCTTATTCTTCTCCTCCAAGGCCTCACACTTGCCGGCGGCGGGCGACCTGCTCGGCCTTTAAGTCAGCAGCCGCTTTGTCAGCGGCCGCTTTACTCGCCCTCGCCTGCTCTTTGGCTTGCGCGAGGGCGCTCTTGAGGGTCTCGGCCTTGGTCGCGCTACCTGCAATCATATTCATGTTAGCGCATGAGCTTAAACTCCGCATTTGCATATCACTTCAGGTGTGTAAATAATTTTTCAAACATACCTTGTGCCTCATCGAACTGCTTGTTAATACGGTCGATATCATCATCGGCCAGCTTCAGCTTGTGCTTGAGTTCGGAAACTTCAGCAGCCTGGGCGCGCGGTCGCCGCTAACAGGGAAGCCTGTTTACCAAAAGACAAGTACGTTACCTCCTGCGATTATTACTTGATCCTCTGTTCGGCCGTTTTTCACGAACAGAGTCCTAAGGGCTACTATCTATACACAGGCATATTTTTCATATGAAAAGCGGCTAAGAATGTTACATCGCATACCTCGAAGCCTGTTAGCAGGCTGGTGAAGGCTTCATTCAGCCCGCTCTTGGCAGACTGAACCTTCTCAATCACCACACCCATCAGGGTGCGGTGCTCCTCCATGATGGAAGCACGTCGTAGTGCCTCCACCAGAGTGTTCGGCACCTCCGGATTAGTGGAGGTCGCCGCCGGAGTTGGCGCTCCCCCTCCTTTGAAGGGGCTTGATCGCTTGATTCCGGAGCCACATGGGTCTCTGGAATGGTGTTCAGCTGGGGGCAGACTGGTCAGGGCCCCCGTCATCAGTTTCCATGGGGGTTGCACCCCCCATGTTCTCGGCAGCCGAGGCATTACCCTCTGGCGCTGTCTTGGCAGCCTCCCGCACCTCTCCGTGGCCCGGAGAGGTCCTTTGGGACAACACCTCGGTGTCATCCGCGGCGGTTGGCGGAGAGGCTCGTGGAGGCGTCTCGCTCTCTACCATCTCCGGTGCCTGAGAGTTTCCCTAACACGATGATTGTTGGGGGAGGTCGCGGGCCGGACTGAAACATACAATATAATATGTTAAACTACAATCATAAAAGACCGGATATATGTAAAGCATCCTTGGATACTTATGATGCGGCCGCGGGCTTCACCCTGGGATGCCGCTCGGGGATGGCTTCGGCATCTGAATCCGAGCCGTCCGTGAGGGATATCTCCCCCCTCTTGGACGCCTCCACCTCCGGGTCTACGGAGTCCGCCCTTTTCTTCTTCCTCCGGGTCTACTGAGGGAGTCCTGGATTAAGGGGTCCTCGAGTATCCGGCTTGTGTGTTATGGATCGGACTGATGGGCCATGAAGATAAAAAATAGAAGGCATTCCCCCGTGTCCGGATGGGACTCTCCTTTGCGTGGATGGCAAGATTGGCGTCCGAATGTATAGTTTCCTTCTTCTGTAAACCGACTCTATACAACCCTAGGCCCCTCCGGCGTCTATATAAGCCGGAGGGTTTAGTCTGTAGAGGCTATCAGAATTCATATAGGCTAGACAACTAGGGTTTAGCCATTACGATCTCTAGGTAGATCAACTCTTGTAACCCCTATACTCATCAAAGTCAATCAAGCAGGAACTAGGGTTTTACCTCCATTAAGAGGGCCCGAACCTGGGTAAACATCGTGTCACCTTTGTCTCCTGTTACCTTCGACCCTCAGACGCACAGTTCAGGACCCTCTACCCGAGATCGGCCGGTTTTGACACCGACAGTGGGCGATAGGGGGGGGGTCCTTCCCACACGACCCAGAAATCATCGGGGATAGGCCCTCCTAGGACACTAAATGAGCTCATGTGCGATCGGGCGAGGAATCAAAACCCAATCATTTCCCTAGGTATGTACATCCCACACGGCGAATCCCAGAAAAACATTTCCGTAGGTATGTATATCACACACAGTCAATCCAAGGAATACGTTTCCGTTCTTATGTACATCCCACACAGTCAATCCAGGGAAAACATTTCTGTTCTTATGTACATCCCACACAGTCAATCCAGGGAAAACGTTTCCGTTCGTATGTACATCCCACAAAGTTTTATGTGTAGGATCATGTGTGAAAGGTGTAACTCTCACACACGCTCTGCCTTGGTTAACTGTTTTCTTTTATCAACTACATCACACACGATTTGATAAAGAAAACTGTGAGGCATTGGGCTATCCATCACAAGCGCTTTTACTGCTAGAACCGTTTGCAAAGTTCCATGACACATTTAGCCGGTTTATTAGTTTACAATTAATAATCCAGTATTACACAAATTCACATTTCATATCGAATAGCTATTTGCCAATTTCATATCAGGCACATAAATATATTATAACATCACAGTACGATAGCTACATGAAAACAACACAGTACAACATAGAGCTAGTTCAACTTCATAAAAAACAATATATTCATTTCCCTAATCGAGATCATCAATAGACTCTGCTTTCAGTTCAGTAAGAACCTATTTTGCACTGGACAACTGGGAAAGTGCCTCCTCCTTCGCCAACACCATCTTAGCAAAGTCTGATTTAAAAAATCTGAGCTCATTCTCCACCTTCCTCTTTTTATCCCGCATCTTCAAATATTCTTCAGCGTTGACAACACTTTCTCTGTTCTCTTCCTCATACATCCTCCAGAGCTTCGCTTGGCACATCTTTAAAGACTGTGGCCACTCTTGATCAACCCACTCCAAGTAAGAACACTTCCGTTCATCCTATAATATTTAAAACTAGATCAGTAACAATTGTACGGGGAATGGGTTTATAACAACATAGAAAATCACCAATGCTTATTTTGAAAAACTGAAGAAACATGTTAATTATGACATATCTTCTCAAAAAGATCAACGTGCAAATGAATTAATTGCTACTGAGACAACAACCAAATTCTGGAACATCAGAAGCTATAATTAACTACAACAACGCTACAAGTTCTTACTCATGTACAATAAATAACCAATTGATCATTTTATGAGGAAGGTAAATATAACTGCAATAGCATAGCGACAGTGTTTGGATGACAGCAAATTGATACTAACAGGTGTGTACATGCACAAATTTAGTAACATAGAACTAATAGCACTAAGGTCGTCCACTATGTATGCCAAAACTGGTGTAAAGAAAACTGTTGCTACATCTCGCACCGGTGCCCTGCACTGGTGAGCCGATGTAGCAGAAAAAATCAGGGACCTGGACTCCGGAGCACCTAGTTGCTCCAATGCCCAGTTCCTTCGTGCCATAAAGATTTACTCCCTCCGTCCCATAATATAAGAGTGTTTTTGACACTACACTAGTGTCAAAAACGCTCTTATATTATGGGACGGAGGGAGTAGTATTTTACTGCTTGGCTGCTCAGATGTGTGGACCAAAGTTGGCTGCACAAACTGCTAAAGCGGTGCCAAATAATTTTCTAATGGCACCGATGATGAGATGGCAACAATTTTAGATACTAGGTACAAACTGTGACACTGTCTTAGGATGCGTTTGGTTGAAGGTGTGGTATGAATGGGTTGGGACTGTGACAGTGTCTGAATCACATCTAACAAATGATTTGTAACAATGAAAGACGGTCTAACCTTCTCTGCACATGCCAGAAACTTCCTCCCACTATCCATAGATTCAAACGCAACTAGCTTCACGCATGGAGATTGATGGTGACAACGAGCAAATAGATCTTCAGCCACCCCGCTCCATTCGTTGCCACTGATGGTCCTAGGGAGCTACAAGAGGAAGAAATGACCCAAATCGACCGCCGAGTAAAAATCCTTCATTCCAAGTCATAACCCGAGAGAGAGAAGAGAGGCATACCCGGGTGGTGAAGGAAGGATGGGGCGGGGGTAGATATTTTGGCGGTAGGCCAAAATTTTGGAAATGTGGAGGGAAACTTTGTGCCCGGTGTCGCCGGACAATTCACTTTGAACGATTGTGTGCATCGCAAGCGATTCTTCTGCTTTACGCGCATGGGATGAGTTTGATAATTCAAATTTTGGTGGAAATTTCCCCGGGTATGTCATTGCATAATTTAACGTTGCTGGCTAATTTGGGCACACAAAAGAGCGTACAGCAGACAGACCACACTTGGTAATTAAACAGAGCCAGTTGACCTAAACATTGCTCTAACAAAAGACCAACATTAAAAACAAAGCCTAAGTGCGCATAATTTTAAAAAATCCGCCGCCGCGCCGGCCTATGCATCGCCAGTGTGAGACGAGACATCGATGACTTGTCCTGGCGACATGCCGCCGTTGGTGGACTCCGCGTCCCACCTGCTGAAGTTGACCGCGTCCTCGTCCTCGGCGCCGCCCTCAAAGTTGTAGTACTCGTAGTAGTGCCTGCGCCAGAGCTCGCGTTGGTACTCTGATTCCTCGACGGACAGACTCTTCTCTACCTCGACCTCGGCCACACGCAACTCCTCCTCCCGGTGCTCCTTGATCTCCGCCACCTCCTGCATCTCCAGCTCCCGCTCGGCGACCTCATGAGGAAGCAGGTGCTCCATGGCCACCGCCGCCTTTTCGGACGTGGGTTGCATGCTGGAGTCCGAGGTGACCTGGAATATCTTGGCGTGTGCATCCTCGATCTTGGCGTGGATGGCCTCGACCCGGGCCAGGGCGACATCGGCGGCACGGACGGCAGCTCGAGCGTTCTTGGCATTTGCAGCCGCCATCGCAGCAGCAGCTGCCGCAGACGCCCTATCGGCGGAAGAGGCCGCGCTCAATGCGGATGCGGCAACACTCTCGGCATAGGCGGCCACGCTCTCGGCACAGGCGGCGGCGCTCGGGGGGGACGCGGCCATCACTCGGGCCTTCATGAAGCGTTTCCATGGCGTCATCTTTGCAAGAAGGGGGTGCGGGAATGGGGATCGGGATTCGTGGATTCGGGGGTTGCCAGCACTGGATCAGACGAGCCGGCGAAGCTTAAGGAGGGAGACTTAAATAGACCCACATGTTTTCATCGCAAACGGTTCCTAGAAAATAACTGTGTGTGATGTTGTAGATATTTTTTATCAGCTGTGAAAGACGAATTTGGAGTAAAGTGGCAACGGATGGTGTTTTAAATGAACGAGAAATTTTGTAGTACTAATACAACTGTCATGTCAAATTTTGGAAAATTTTAGGGGTCATTTGAACTTTTAAGACATTTAAGTGATTTTCTAGCCATTTAATGACCGTAATTGAAATTTGAACTACATGTACATGCAACAACTAACCATAATGGTTTAAAAAGTCATATTTTGTGTACTTGTGTGTGATTTAATTCCATGTGCAGTAAATTGGAAGGATTTTTCAAACATATTGGTCTAACGGCTATGACACAATTAAGCATGGAGTGCCATGGCATTTAAATTCCAAAAAATTAAAAAAATATCAGAAACACATGAAACCTTGGTTGATGTAATGTCATGCCACCAAGATGATGTGGTAAAAAATTTGGCATGTGTGACGAAAGTTTGGAGACACACCTCTCACAAACCTGAGCAACTCACTAGAAGGCTCGTGGTTCCGAGAGGGAACAATGCATATTTGCTGACGAACGGGAGATAGCTTCCTCTTACAGCCTTCAAATTTTTTCTACGTGTAACGTGCACTAATACAACTGTCATGTGAAAATTTGGAAAATTTCAGGGGCCATTTGACCTTTTGAAGACATTTAAGTTATTTTCTAGCCATTTAATGACCGCAATTCAAATTTGAACTACATCTACATGCAACGGCCAACCATAACGTTTTGAAAAAAATTCATATTTGTGTACTTGTGCACGAGTTAATTCCATGTGCAGTAAATTAGAAGGAATTTTCAAACATATTTGTCTCACGACATGGACACATGCATATGTATGCATGGAGTGCCATGGCATTTAAATTCCAAAAAATTAAAAATATATCAGAAACACATGAAACCTTAGTTGACGTAATGTCATTCCACCAAGATGATGTGGTAAAAAAAATTGGCATGTTTGACGAAAGTTTGGACACACACCCCTCACAAACTGGAGCAACTCACTAGAAGGCTCGTTGTTCCGAGAGGGAACAATGCATGTTTGATGACAAACGGCAGATAGCTTCCTCTTACGGCCTTCAAATTTTTTCTACGTTTAACGTGCACTACTACAACTGTAATGTGAAAATTAGGAAACTTCTATGGGTCTTTTTTTTAGAACTGATGACAGTGAGATTCTCTCACTGCCTTTTATATTAATAAGACAAAACTAGGGGGGTTAGAGTGTCCAGCACTGTACAAGTTACATAGGGGGGTTAGATAAATATCCTAACACAAACAGAAGGTGAAATCAAAGCAAGCTAACTATTGATAGAATGTAAGGGCCCTGCTCTTGCTTTGATTGATGAACTAGCATGGCAAAGTCCTGCTTGAATCTGCTCCTCCAAGATTCAAATGAAGGTTGAATTCCTCTGAAGTGTTTATCATTCCTCTCCTTCCAGATCCCCCAGGCTGCCACTGCAAAAACTTCTAAGAACATCGGCCTTGCCCATCTGACCTTGCCCTCATGCAGCTGAACCAGTGAGTGCCATTTGGCCATTGTATCCCCAAAGCATCCCAGCATCTCTGACTGAAGGGGCAGGTGAAGAAGAGGTGAACAATATCTTCCTCAGGCGGATGGTGGCAGAGTAGGCAGTTGTAGTCATCATTTTGGACTCTGAAGTGTCTTCTCCGGAGCATATTTCTAGTGTTCAACCTGTCAGCCAACAGCAACCACAAGAACACCTTCCATTGCATTGTACATTTGGTTTTCCACATCCAGCCAAAAACCTCATCAACTTGTATCTGGCTAAAACAGTGGGCAAAGTATTTTGAGGATCGAAACTCACCACCACCCCAAACACAAGATCACACATCCTTGTCATCAGTCATTGAGGTATCCAAGGTCTCTGACTGCAGTCCAGCAACCTCATTCCTAGCCTCCAAAGATAGAGGCAGGTGGAACACATCACCCAATCTCTCAAAGGACAAGAGATGCCTCACTGATATATCTGGCTCCTTGGCAAAGGAAAAGGCTCTCGGGTACTTGTCTTGAAAAATCTCAGTATTCCATTTATCTTTCCAAAACAGGATCGTGTCCCCTGCCAATACCTCCGATTTTGTGACCCCTCTATATATATCGGATAGTTGCATGAGGTCTCTCCACCAGAAAGATCCACACAGATCAGAGGCATGCGGTATTTTGCCCACATAGTAGCTGTCCCAAATTAAGCTTACCCAAGGAACATCATATTTGTTATAGAACTTGTGAAGCTGTTTCAACAGCAGCCCTTGGTTTTGGGTCTTAAGATCAATGATCCCCAGCCCGCCCTTGCTCTTGGGTTTGCACACCATACCCCATGCTTCCAGTGAGCTGCCCCTATACCCATCATCCGACTTTCGGACCCATAGACATTTAAGTGATTTTCTAGCCATTTAATGACAGTAATTCAAATTTGAACTACATCTACATGCAACGGCTAACCATAACGGTTTGGAAAATCATATTTGTGTACTTGTGTGCGAGTTAATTCCATGTGCAGTAAATTAGAAGGAATTTTCAAACATATTGGTCTCATGACATGGACACATGCATATGTATGCATGGAGTGCCATGGCATTTTAATTCCAAAAAAATTAAAAATGATCAGAAAAACATGAAACCTTGCTTGATGTAATGTCATGCCACCAAGATGATGTGGTAAAAAAATTGGCATGTTTGACGGAAGTTTGGACACACACCCCTCACAAACTGGAGCAACTCACTAGAAGGCTCGTGGTTCCGAGAGGAAACAATGCATGGTTGATGACGAACAGGAGATAGCTTCCTCTTACGGCATTCAAATTTTTTTCTACCTTTAACGTGCACTCCTACAACTATATTGTGAAACTTTGGAAAATTGTAGCGGTCATTTGACCTTTTAAAGACATTTAATTGATTTTCTAGCCATTTAATGACCGTAATTCAAATTTGAACTACATCTACATGCAACGGCTAACCACAACGGTTTGAAAAATCATATTTGTGTACTTGTGTGCGAGTTAATTCCATGTGCGGTAAAATAGAAGGAATTTTCAAACATATTGGTCTCACGGCATGGGCACATGCATGGAGTGCCATGGCATTTTAATTCCAAAAAATTAAAAAATGATCAGAAAAACATGAAACCTTGCTTGATGTAATGTCATGCCACCAAGATGATGTGGTAAGAAAATTGGCATGTTTGACGGAAGTTTGGACACACACCCCTCACAAACGGGAGCAACTCACTAGAAGGTTCGTGGTTCTAAGAGGGAACAATGCATGTTTGATGACAAAGGGGAGATAGCTTCCTCTTACAGCCTTCAAATTTTTTTCTACGTTTAACATGCACTAATACAACTGTCATGTGAAAATTTGGAAAATTTTAGGGGTCATTTGACCTTTTAAAGACATTTAAGTGATTTTCTAGCCATTTAATGACCATAATTCAAATTTGAACTACATCTACATGCAACGGCTAACCATAACGGTTTGAAAAATCATATTTTTGTGTACTTGTGTGCGAGTTAAAAAATCATCAGACGGTGTAAATATCTGGTGTTCAAAAAAGAAAATGTAAAGATCTGGCAAGACAACCACCCCCACGCGATTGGCACTCTATCTCACGGCTCAAGGTTTGGTAGGTGAGTGGCGGGGATCATTAATCAGACATGGTTCTGTATTGGAAACAGTCGGCTATTATGTTCACACATGGATTTTGCTGTAGGAATCATGTGCAATTCAAACTACAGTACTCATAAATTTCGGCGACCGGCGTGTGTACTGTTCCCGTCGATCTAGATTCCGGCCGCCAATAAATACTACCTTGCTCACGTCGTCCCGCCTGCATTCTCATCTACATCCTCCCTTCGCTCGCCCTCTCTCTCTCTCTCTCAAATCTCTGCCATGGCGCCGCCCGTCTGCCCACGCGCCGACGAGGAGTCGCCGCCCCGTGAGGACACTCACTGGAATAGATGCGACGAGGACCCCTACGCGCCGCCGGATGAGGTTGTGCTGGACCCCCCAACTTTGGATTGGTTTTGGGGCCAGTACAATCTTTGTCTGTGGAAGTCGCTCCCTGTGGCACCCCAATCCGCATGGAGCAGGGGGCCTTCGCACGTCAGCCCAAGATAACACCTGACGCACGACAGGTCCATAATACAGCATTCCAGGTACAAAAATATTCATCAAATACATGTATATGAGATTACATCATTGATGAATACAATTATCTGGCATAGCCCTAAGGCTATTAAATGACAGCGGAAGTCTGATAAAAATGGCGGCGAAAGTCTTGGTTTGGCAGCATAACAACTCTGGCTGGGCTCCACAACTCATAGGACTGGCAAGATTACGGCCTAGCACGACGGATCAAGCGAGCAATACGGGTACGACCTACAAAACTGGCATGATAAAAATCAACTAAGCATGAACAAAATCATAACATCTACTAACATGGCAATGACATGGCATATCAGAACATGATTATAACATTGTAATAGCAAAACATAGAATTTTATCTCAATCATGGCATAACTTAACATGTCAATCAAAGCATAGCATGGCATCAAGAAACTATGCTGAAAATAAAGTACCAATAATATCCAATGCAGACATAGCATGTTAACATTATGCAATCATCTTCTGTTCTATCATGGTTCTTTAAATGCAAATAATGATATATTATTCTAGCAATGTAACCAAACTTGTGCACCGAGTCCCTCGGACTCTCTTATCAACTGTGATCATCTCTGGATCACAGACACACCACCAAAGTGGTCTTTCTCAAGAACAACTCGTGATCCTTACAGGGATCACAACCATGACCAACACTTGGTCTCCAACCGTGATCCTTACAGCGATCACAACCACGACCAATATTTGGCCCGTGATCCTTACGGCGATCACAACCACTTATCTCATCATCAAAATATCGTCGTGGCTCCTCACGACTATCTCATAGTTCAAGTTACCATATTCTTGTTATCACATATTTATTTACCAACTTAATTATTTTGGTTTGTCCTCCATTTCGACCAAGACCTGATAGTGGGACCTACTACGAACTGTTGCTATCGATAGACTTTATACACTCTGCAGAGGTAGCACACTGTACCCACACCACGGAACCCATGGCCTCGTCATCCCATTCGGGTGGACCAATGGCATTCCGACGAAACCAACCTACTGCCATGACGCTCTCCCAGCCACTCCGACCCAATCCCCAATGGGCTGGTCCTGGGTGGCCCCGTGTCTACCAAAGACACCCCGACCACCGTCGTGGTCAACTCCCACTCGGGGACTGGTACCAAAATTCTCAAAAACGAGCACACAAGGTTATGTCCGCTTACCTGATCAGGGTAAGCACGCCCATAACCTTCCCTAGTGGGAGGCACCGGCGAGAGGTCACGACAATAGCTCGCATTAAGGCCTCCCATAAGGCAAATGTGGCTGCACCGAAAAAGTTCGGTTTGGCGGCACTATGACTCGATCTCATCGATGACGGAGGAGGTTTGTTATTATTAAGTCATTTTATTTCCTTCTCCATCATCATGAACATATTTAACATGAGTGCAACATGCCGCATACAAATGCACGAACAAAATATTGAACTCCTCAAGTGCACAACTATAACATAAAGGACATGACAATAGTATATCAACGGTGCATTACAATCCTCATAACAGTTTATAACAATGACATGCAAATAAAGTAGAGTAGTGGCATGGCATTATTAATAATAACATTCTAATTAGCATGGAAAAGGTATCATGAAACACAAGCATGCAAGATAGGCATAAAGAAATAACTGCCGATGAAAACGATATAAAACAACTTCAACTACACACACACACACAAGGTGCAAGAAAAGTCAACATGCAAGTTCGGGGCTCATGATAAGAGGTTGGCTTGCCTGGGGGTCGACAAATACTCCAGGAAGAAGTGCGAAATGATCGCTAAAAGATTTGCCGGAAACAGTTCCTTCTCGGAGGGGGCTGTTTACGGGCAAGGGCAAAAAGGTCATTTCACTATGAGAAAATATTATGAATATGACATCAACGGAACGGGCTCGACGAAACGAAGACGTGGGCTTTGGATTCACCTCATTTGGAGTTGTGGGTAAAAAGATATGACCGTTTAACTATCAGGGACCAATCTATAAAGAAAATCATTACAAACGGGGCCCTAGCAGAAAAACAGATCGCGTCTTTCTCAAAAATACGCTTTCCAGAAAGGAAAGCACATTCTAACCCGGAGAAGAGGAAGAATACGCTTTCGGTGATTGAAAGCGCATTATCCAGCAATACGCTTTCGCATGGGGAAAACGACTTCGCGCCAGGGGCGCGTCCACTTATCCAACGTGGAGCTCCCCGTCTCGCCGACAGGCGGGGTCACACGGGGAGGGGCCCGCCTGGCCCTGGCGTCTTCAACCTCCCGCATCGACGCGCGCCTGGCCGATGGGAGGCGCCCGCCCCGACGGCGCTTGCCGGCGCGTCCGACCACGGCAGGCGATGGGCGACCTACCCACGGGCTCAGGAGGAGGAGGCGCACCCCATGGTAATCTCCATTTCTGGCGAGGATCGCGGGAGAAGAAGCAGTAGGGCGCTTCGACCACCGGAGAAGATGGGGCTGTGGTGGGGGAACGGGAGGGCTGAGGCCACGCGGAGGTTCGTCGGAGCCTGAGGGTTGCAGAGGTGGTGGAGGAACGGCGAGGGGAGGCTCTGGTCGCCGGAATCAGGGAAGGCCGGGGCGGTGGCCATGGCTATGGGGAGGGGGCCAGAGAGGGGCTCCGGGAAGAATGAGCGCTTGGGGAGGAGTAGAAGAGGGCGGGGGAGCTGCTGATGAGCTCGGGCGAGGCGCGGACGGGCTATTTATAGCCGGGGCAGGGGCACCCAAGCCGGGCACCGCCGAGCGCGTCCGGCCGCGGCGCTGTCGTGCTCAGCAGTCACGGGGAGGCACGGGAAGGCGACGAGGGGGAAGTGGACGAGCACCAGAGAGTCACGGAGACAAGCAGTGCTCGGAGACGAACGGAGGAAGAGGACACCGGGGAGGAAGAGGACGAGCTCACGGGCACGCACTGCTCGAGCATTGGCATGGCTCGTTGGAGAAGAAAACGAAGGGAGCCAGAGGTCCAGAGGGAAGACGACGCCGAGGGGGAGCTGTAGGACATTAATGGCGAGGCCAGAGACGGTCGGAGCAGCGCTGCCGAAGATAACAGTGGCTAGACCACCGTTTTGGCTGGCTGCCCTCGTAGTCACCACTGGCATGGCGCGCTCTGGGGTTTTTACTGATGTAAGTTCATGTCTACCGCGTAGTCCTTCCAGCCTGGAGTGTTACCATGGTGAAAGATCGGGCAGAGACAAATGGAGATGAGTGAAACAAGCTCCACAAGTTTGCTATTGCAAACTTGGCAACATCCTAGAGATTAAACCAGAGAGGGTAAATGGTAAACTTGATGTCCGGGAGGCTTGGGGTAGAAAGGACTACGGTCCTGGGAGTTTTGAGGAAAAATGGACAACTATTTACCATAGTTGCTGTACAACCACCAAAACTGACCCAGAAACTTAATCATGATGAAACACTCACTAGGAGTGATGGATTGGGCTATAACTTGGCAAAGCCTGATGTTTTGAACATACCATGATGTTGTAAAAAGTTCATACCAAATGGTACTTCCTTCACAGCTATCATTTCTGTCCAAAAACTTCAGAAAAATCCTCAGGGCAATTGGTCAAGTGAAATGAGCCACAATCTTGTGGAGATAGGTCATATGAGTAGGAGAAGGCCTGGAACAATTATCAGCCATAATGGAGCAAGCTAAAATACACTTGCTTCACAAACTGAAAATTTGGACAGAAAACAAGAATTGCTCCTGTGCTCACATAGTTCAATGAAATGAACTGAATTTGGGTGGAGGATAATGGTTTGAGATACTTGAGAAGATGGAAAAGTTTCATCCCATTTGGAAACACTATGAAGGTACTTGCTTCACAAACTTGTGTTCTGGTCAGAAACTTTGAAAATTTGCACAGGGAGCTAGGGTGAATGGATTGAGCTCATCTTTGGTATCCATGGGTTATTTAACAATGTTAAACACCCTGCCAAATTGCAGCTCAATTGGACTTAGCAATAAAGCACTTCCTTTGCAAAATTTCAGAGAAGGCAGAAACTTGCATTGGATCATGTGCCAAATTTTGAACTGTGGAATCATGATATTAGGATGGAACTAGTGATTATATAGCAAGGACAAGCTCCACAATTTATGTGGGAATTTTCTCTGCTATAAAAATAGTAGTTCCTTTGGAAATTGGCAGAAATGCAATATTGGCATTAAATAGGAAAAGGCAATTTTCCTTATTTAATTATGGCCAATATACTTGCCAGAGCTTGGATTAGGCATAAGCATCAACTCCACCAATTCTCATGAATTTAGGAGATGGCTTGATATGCCTTTGGATTTTATTTCTCAGAAAGGCAAGAAAAGGAATAAATCATAATTCAAAAATATAGCATTGGACTTAGCAATATTTTTGCATATCCAAGGTTAAGAAAGATAGGATGATCTTTGGGATCAATTGGGAGGATCAAGAAAACAAGGAAAATGGTGGCTCCTTTGTAATCACAAGGGCATATCCAAATTCCAAAAATTTGGAATTAGGGTTTAAGAGGAACTGAGCTGATGCAAATGAGGTCTTGCCCACTGAAAATGGCATGAGCAGGATTTTGAAAGGTTGGAAATGACAAAAAAAATTCAAGGTCATCCAGCAAACTCAGGAGAAAATTTTGAAAATGAGTGCCAGGAGAGAATAACAGCACAAAAATTGATAACCCAATTTTGGGGTTGTTACACTCCCGCCGGCTGAGAAAGCCGGGCAAGTGGCGCTCAAGAAGAAGATGGCGGAGGAGGAAGCCAGGTACCAGGCGGCCTGTGAAGCCT
The DNA here is from genome assembly GCF_018294505.1 of Triticum aestivum. Lineage (NCBI taxonomy): Eukaryota > Viridiplantae > Streptophyta > Magnoliopsida > Poales > Poaceae > Triticum > Triticum aestivum. The sequence goes on along the minus strand of NC_057811.1, from coordinate 167,726,116 downwards.
GTGATGCCACCTAGAAAAAGGAGGCGGCGGAGCATTGGGGGTAGGTGCGTCGTCGTGCGGACGATATGTACAAAGACGGGTACTTCATGAGGAAGGTCAAAAGCGTTGGGTGCCTCGTCGCTGCGTGGAGGTGGGCCGATAAGCTCCAGCGTGCCACCGACGAGGAGCTCCGGTGGGCGCCCAATGAAATGGCAAGATCGTTCGCGCTCGTCCGCCAGCAAGAGGCAGATCGGTACGTCAAGCACTGCGAGGCGGAGGAGGCGGAGTATTGCCTCCGCACTGGGAAGACGCCGCGCACCAGGGAGCTGTTGGCGAGGGGCTACAGGAATTCTGGCCCCAGGAGGGATTATTAGTTTTAGTATTGTTCGTTTTCAATTTTATGCATTGTACCTAGTAGTTAAGTATCATCAAGTATATGTGATGATATTATATATATATATATATATTCTGTGATGAACTAATGAACAATTAATATATATATATTATGAATTCCATTTTCTATCTGTTTTTGTATACTAATTTGAATATAGCTGTTATCATCCACATATACAGAATGTAAAGCGTATATACACACATTGAAACAGAACATATAAGAACGGAAAACAGAGTACACACATTAAAACAGAGGAATAAACAGAGAAATACTATGATTGCCGTGAATACATAACTACCCACGTCGAAATGACTCAACAAAATAAAACGCGTCCATGAGACCATGACCGGCAGCCCTTGCCTATGGTAGCTCTTGGCTCTGTCAGAACTCGTGCAGGCGTTCGTCCAAGCGGTCGACACGCTCACGGTACATCTGGAGCGTGATCTCGAGCTCCAAGTTGGCTATTTCATCAGAGATCACCTGCTCGAGGATGCGACGGCCATGTTCCTCTACTGTGCCAAGGTGGAGGCGGTCGAGCCTACCGACCAGCGCATTGGCATCGAGCGGGCCGTGGACAAGGCGGATGGCGCGACCCATGCGAACGGCGCGGCGGGCGTCTGGTGCAAGTACGGCGCGGCCGGCCTCTGGTGCAAGTATGGCGCAGAGGGCCTCTGCCCACTCCTGGCGAGGAATGGGGGTACTGACGGGACGTGTACCTAGCTGCGACGCCGTGTCGATAGCAGGCAAGCACCGATGGATCCGCTCTTGCTGTGCGGCGTGCCGCGCCTCTCGCTCTGTGGCGCTCCAACGGTCTCGCCGTGCGGCGAGCCGCAGCCTATCGGCGCGGACGCGCCTAGCTTGCTCTGCGGCGCGCCATCGATCATGTTGTGCGGCGAGCTGCAGCCTATCGGTGCTGACATGCCTATCTTGATCCGCGGCGCTCTAGCGCCATGCGCCAAAGGTCTGCTCAACCCTGGCGATGACGCGCATCACGGCGTCGTCCATCGCGTTGCCGGGGAGCGCCTCGGCCTCGACGGCCCGTTGCGCCCGCTCGTTTTCCTCGTCGACGAGGTTGATGGCAGAGGCGGCGCTTTGGTGGGTTGGCATGCTTGGAAAAGGTGGATGTGCTACAGGCTGTGCTTGTCACCTCCGTGCGTCGCGCGCCGCCTAGGTTTATGCGCAATATCGCTGGGTGGCGGGAAACAGGTGAGGAAATGGCGGGAAATGGTGGCGTGTTCATAAAATGGCATTAAATTAATGGAAACTTAGCATAGAAGGAACATCGAGCTAGCACAAGAAGTAGATGATGATCAGATGAACACGGGCCACACTAGGGAACCCGTCGGTGATGAATTCATCAATCGCAAACGGTTGAATACTAGCAAGCGTTTGCCCACAACACACACGGCTTATTCCATCACAAACAGGTCGGATGGATCAACTGTATGCCACATATCACACATTGTCAAAAAGTAATGCGGTAGACCTTCTTTAACATGTGTTAAAAATTAAATAAAATAAAATAAAAAAAGGACCTTGAGGTTAAATTAACTCATGGGATGGGTTGTATCAGTCATTTAATTTGACAAATACGACCCACCCTATCAGTTAATTTAACATCAACACAACTTCCCATCCAGTCACCCATCTGATGGATGCTCCAGCCTGAGCACACTTAACTTGAGAGTTCTCTTACATGAGCTACTGGTGGAACAGCTAGTCCTTGCTGATATAGGATGCCTCTTCGCATCCTTATGGCGTATCCGGATGACCGCCCGTCCCCCAGTGGCCAATAGATGTTGTGTAGACAGAGCATATCACATACGTATTATTAGAAGCAATCGTCTGTGTTATTATCGGTCTTCGCACACATTTCTGATTACAGACATGTTTGCCGCGTATCACACACATCTTGATATATTAAACCGTTTCTCTTCTCTTGTCTCAACGCAAACAGTTCATCCAAGTGAACCGCATGCCGTATATCGCAAACACCTTGATCTGGCTGACCATTTCTTTTGTGTTTCCTAATCACAAACAGTTCATCCGAGTGAACCGTATGCTGTATATCACACACACCTCCATCTGGCTGCCCGTTTCTTTTGTTCCTCCTCATCGCAAACAGTTAATTGAACTGAACCGTATGCCCTGCATTGCACACGCAACTAAAATATGAACCGTGTTTGATGCGTCCTCCATCGCAAACGTCTTGCACCTTTTTTGACGGTTTTTTACACCACCGTTTGCGATTATTGCATCGCACACAGTTACGTCGAAGGGTCTCTAATCGTAGTGTCGCGTTAGCAGCATCCTGCAGTAGTGTATCTTCTTTTCATCAAGATAAGTATATTTCAAAGTGTCTGGCAATTGTTTTAATTCAAACACAGGATCACCTTTAGTTGGAGGAGGACCTCCTAGAGTTTCAATAGGAAAATAGTGTTTAAGCAGAGGGCGTTGTTCAAAGAAAATCTTATCTATTTCATTTCTTTCATGCATATGTAAATCATTTTCATGGTCTAGCAAATACTGTTCTAAAGGATCAGTAGGTGGCATAGCAATAGAATCATGACCAATTAATTCATCTTTACTAGGAAATTCTTTTTCATGAAGCTTTCTACTAAACTTGGAAAAATTAAACTCATGAGACTCATCACCAAAACTAACATCGACAGTTTGTTTCTCATAGTCTATTTTAGCATTAACGGTGTTCAAGAAAGGTATCCCAAAGATAATGGGACAAGCGTCATCTTGCGGGGAACCAAGAACAAGAAAATCAATAGGGTATTTATTTTCCCACACAAGACTTCAACATCTCTACCAATCCCAATTGGTGATATAGTGTCTCTATTAGCAATTTTAATAGTAGCATCTATGTCTTCTATCTCTGCGGGTGCTATGTCTTTCATAATTTCTTGATATAAGGTGTAAGTAATAGCACTCACACTAGAACCTATGTCACATAAACCATGAAAACAATGATCTCCTATTTTAACTCAGATAACGGGCATACCAACAACAGGTCCATGTTTATCCTTTTTATCAGGTTTGGCAATTCTAGCAGCTTCTTCACAGAAGTAAATAACATGCCCATCCATATCTTCTTCCAAGAGATCTTTAACCATAGCAATACTAGGTTCTACTTTAATTTGGTTCATCAGGTTTAGGTGTTCTAATATAGCTTTTGTTAACCATAGTTGAAACTTTAGCATGTTCCTTTATCCTAACAGGGAAAGGTGGTTTCTCAATATAAGAAGAAGGAACAACTGGATCAACATTGTAAACTATAGTTTCTTCTCTAACTGGTACCGGTTCTTTGATTTCTTCTTTAATAGGTGGGTGATATTTAAACCACTTCTCTTTAGGGAGATCAACATGAGTAGCAAATGATTCACAAAAAGAGGTTACTATCTCATAGTCAAGTCAATATTTAGTACTAAACTTTTGAAAAGCATCGGTATCCATAAAAGATTTAACACAATCATACTTAAGTTTAATACCTAACTCTTTACCTTTGTCGAGTTCCCAATCTTCAGAGTTGCATTTAATTCTTTCCAACAGATCCCACCAGAATTCAATAGTCTTCTTCATAAAAGAAACAGCACAAGAAGTATCAAGCATGGTTTGATCATTACGAGAAAGCCGAGCATAAAAGTTCTGGATAATAATTTCTCTTGAGAGCTCATGATTGGGGCATGAATATAACATTGACTTAAGCCTCCCCCAGGCTAGAGCGATACTTTCTCCTTCATGAGGCTAAAAATTATATATATGATTCCGATCACGATGAACTAGATCCATAGGATAATTTTTTTTGATGGAACTCCAATTTCAAACGATTCCAATTCCAACTTCCAATATCATTGCATAGCCTATACCATGTCAATGCTTTTCCCTTCAAAGATAAAGGGAAAACCTTCTTCATAACTTCATCTCCGGGTAAACCTGCAAGATTGAACAATCCACAAATTTGTTCTACATATATCAAGTGCATATCAGGATGTTTGGTTCCATCTCCTGCATAAGGATTAGCTAGCAGTTGTTCTATCATACCCGAAGGAATTTAATATTCAATATTTTCTGTAGGTGCAGTAGGTTGAGGGGTAGCTAATTGTGGTTCCGGTCGAGGTTAAGATACCCCGAACAAACCCCTCTGTCAGTGTTCTGGGACCGGGGGTGCCCAGACTTGCCTGCGTGCGGCCCAGCGCGTGGCTCCACCAACGGCCTGGTACGACCCATCTTCAGCAGCGATAAACCAAGACCCTCTCGAGGGGCCAAGCCTCGCGAGGTAGACAACGCCAAGACCTTCTTGGGGGCAGCCTCACTAGGCTGGCTCCCGAGGAGCGGAGATCTCTATGCTAGGGGCACCTCGCGAGGTTCACGTGACGTGAGCCATGACGACCAAGGCCAGGCGGGCGCCAGCGGGCGCAGTGTACCAGTTTCCTCTTTGGTGCTAAAGAGGCAAGCGCAGGCGAGGAGTCCCGAGGCGTTAGGCAAAGGTTTCCATATCAGTGCAATAAGACCAAGACCAGCAGGACGGTAGGACGGAGGTCATCGCGGAGCCCATAGCAGCGTCACCACCAGAGCCTTTGACAGGCGAAGACCACCTTTTGTCAGGATAGGTTGTACTAGTTGTCTCCCTTCAAACTTGGCCGTTGTGGGATCCCTTCCCGCCTAACATTTGGGAAGAGGACCAGGGCCTCTATAAACAGGACTAGCCACCACCATTGGGTGGGGGGGATTCCACCCTGACCATCTCACCAGCTTATCGAGCCCTAGAACACCTAACCTCCCGAGGTTGTTAACCCACTGTACTAGTTCATCCTCAGCCCCTTGAGGCAATCCACCACCACACTGGAGTAGGGTATTACAACGCAAGGTGGCCTGAACCAGTATAAACCTTTGTGTTTCTTGTTCTTTGGGTTCATCGAGCTAGGCCGTGAGATCATTGAGCGAGCGAGCTAGGAAGAGAGTATTCTTCGTGCGCACCCCAGAGTTCGAACCTCACAAGGGCTTGCCGGAACCCATAATCCGACATTTGGCGCGCCAGGTAGGGGTGCGCTGAAGCCTTTCTTCCGTCGATCGACACACCATTGCTCCGCAGCATCCATGGCTGACGCTCGCCGAGCCCGTACTGAGTGTCCGGCCGCCCTTGCCACTCGCGTCGCCCAGACGGCGCCCGTCGGCGGGCTGATGACCCACAAGTATAGGGGACCTATCGTAGTCCTTTTGATAACTAAGAGTGTCGAACCCAACGAGGAGCAGAAGGAAATGACAAGCAGTTTTCAGTAAGGTATTCTCTACACGCACTGAAATTATTGGTAACAGATAGTTTTATGATAAGGTAATTCGTAACGGGTAACAAGTAACAAAAGTAAACAAGGTGCAGCAAGGTGGCCCAATCCTTTTTGTAGCAAAGGACAAGCCTGGACAAACTCTTATATAAAGGAATGTGCTCCCTAGGACACATGGGAATTATCGTCAAGCTAGTTTTCATCATGCTCATATGATTCGCGTTCGTTACTTTGATAATTTGATATGTGGGTGGACCGGTGCTTGGGTACTGCCCTTCCTTGGACAAGCATACCACTTATGATTAACCCCTCTCGCAAGCATCCACAACTACGAAAGAAGAATTAAGGTAAACCTAACCATAACATGAAACATGTGGATCCAAATCAGCCCCTTACGAAGCAACGCATAAACTAGGGTTTAAGTTTCTGCCACTCGAGCAACCCATCATCTACTTATTACATTCCAATGCCTTCCCCTAGGCCCAAATAATGGCGAAGTGTCATGTAGTCGACGTTCACATAACACCACTAGAGGAAAGACAACATACATCTCATCAAAATATCGAACAAATACCAAATTCACATGACTACTTATAACAAGACTTCTCCCATGTCCTCAGGAACAAACGTAACTACTCACAAATCATATTCATATTCATAATCAGAGGGGTATTAATATGCATAAAGGATCTGAACATATGATCTTCCACCGAATAAACCAACTAGCATCAACTACAAGGAGTAATCAACACTACTAGCAACCCACAAGTACCAATCTGAGGTTTTGAGACAAAGATCGGATACAAGAGATGAACTAGGGTTTGAGAGGAGATGGTGCTGGTGAAGATGTTGATGGAGATTGACACCCTCCCGATGAGAGGATCGATGGTGATGACTATGGTGATGATTTCCCCCTCCCGGAGGGATGTTTCTCCGGCAGAATAGCTCCGCCGGAGCCCTAGATTGATTCCGCCAAGGTTCCGCCTCGACACGGCGGTGCTTTGACCCAAAAGCTTCCTTCTTATTTTTTCTAGGGCGAAAGACACCTTATACCAGAAGATGGGCATCGGGGGGCTTCTAGGTGGCCCACGAGGCAGGGGGCGCGCCCAGGGGGGTAGGGCGCGCCCTCCACCCTCGTGGACAGTGGGTGCCCCCCTCTGGTGCTTTCTTCGCCCACTATTTTTAATATATTCCAAAACTGACTCTCGTGGAGTTTCAGGACTTTTGGAGTTGTGCAGAATAGGTCTCTAATATTTGCTCCCTTTCCAGCCCAGAATTCCAGCTGCCGGCATTCTCCCTCTTCATGTAAACCTTGTAAAATAAGAGAGAAAAGGCATAATTATTGTGACATAATGTGAAGTAATAGCCCATAATGCAATAAATATCGATATAAAAACAAGATGCAAAATGGACGTATCAACTCCCCCAAGCTTAGACCTCGCTTGTACTCAAGCGGAAGCCGATATCGGAAAATATGTCCACATGTTTAGAGATAGAGGTGTCGATAAAATAAAATACGGACATGAGGGCATCATGATCATTCTTAAAACAGCATAATATATATATATATTGTCATATGATTTCTTGTGCTAAAGTAACAATCTATTCACAATGTAAAGTATGAATCAGAAACTTCATTGAAATCTAACAAATTATAATCTCAGTCATTGAAGCAGTTGCAATTTATCATAACATCGGAAAGAGTCAATATAAGAGCTTTTCAGCAAGTCCACATACTCAACTATCACTTAGTCTTTCACAATTGCTAACACTCACGCAATACTTATGGGTATGAAGTTATAATCGGACACAGAGAAAGATAGGGGCTTATAGTTTTGCCTCCCAACCTTTTACCTCAAGGGTAACGTCAACAATAATGCTTTATGAAAACCCACATCCAATTGGATATATATATCAGGATCTTTCCAACACATAGTGCTTGCTAAAGGATAAAGTGTAAAAAGGAAAGGTGAAGATCACCATGACTCTTGTATAAGGTATAAGACAAAAATAAAAGATAGGCCCTTCGCAGAGGGAAGCAGAGGTTGGCATGTGCTTTTATGATTGGATGCACAAAATCTTAATGCAAAAGAACATCACTTTATATTACCACTTGTGATAGGGACCTTTATTATGCAGTCCGTCGCTTTTATTTCTTCCATATCGCAAGCTCGTATAAAGCTTATTTTCTCCATAGTAATAGATCATACATATTTAGAAAGCAATTTTTATTGCTTGCAACAATGACAACTTATTTGAAGGATCTTACTCAATCCATAGGTAGATATGGTGGACTCTCATGGCAAAACTGGGTTTAAGGATATTTGGAAGCACAAGTAGTATCTCTACTTGGTGCAAAGAATTTGGCTAGCATGAGGGGGAAAGGCAAACTCAACATGTTGGATGATCCATGACAATATAATTTATTTCGGATATAAGAAAACATAACCCATTATGTTGTCTTCCTTGTCCAACATCAACTTTTTAGCATGTCATATTTGAATAAGTGCTCACAATCATAAAAGATGTCCAAGATAGTATATTTATATGTGAAAACCTCTCTTTCTTTATTACTTCCTATTAATTGCAACGATGACCAAAACTATATTTGTCAACTATCAACAACTTTTATTCATCATACTCTTTATATGTGAAGTCATTACTCTCCATAAGATCAATATGATCCCTTTATTTCTTTTTATTCTTTCTTTTTTTCTTTTATTCCCTCAAGATCATAGCAAGATAGCAAAGCCCTCGACTCAAAACTAATCTTTATTATATATATAGCTCATGGACTCGATTACATAGATAAGGATCAACACAAAAACTCAAAGCTAGATCATACTAAACTTTATTCTACTAGATCAAGATATAACCAAAAGGATCGAACTAAGAAAAACGGTAAAGATAGGAGTGTGATGGTGATACGATACCGGGGCACCTCCCCCAAGCTTGGCAGTTGCCAAGGGGAGTGCCCATACCCATGTATTTATGTCTGTTTCTTCAGAGGTGGTGATGATGGAGTTGTTGATGACGTAGGCTTGTCGTCCATCTTCCAAGGCATAGGTTCACCATCATAGAAGGATGATCGAGTCTCCGGGATCCTCAAATCTGCAGCCAAACTCATCCTCTTGAATCTATATTCATACTCACAGTTTTGGTTTTGCAGGTCATAGATCTAGGCTTGGAGGTGCTCTATTTTCTCGTGAAGCTTGAAGATGGTCTCCCCAATGTTCTTGGCATCCAACTTTTGGTTGTTGGTGAACTCCGCGATCATCATGTGGTTGGTGTTGAGTCTACGTTCCACCATCCCCTGGCACTTGAAAACTTGTTGCTCCATTGCTTCGAGTCTTATTTCCACGCTTCCGGTCCTCCTTGGTCCCTCAACATCGCTGATGTGCAGCACCCCCTCACGCATCTCAATGGTTTGAGGGTGTTGCAGCACCTCCGCGAGGTACGGGTTGATGACCTTCTCGAAAAACTTGTCCTTGGGGGCACTTGAAGACGTCATGGTGATCTAGGTCTGTCAGAAAAACAGCTCGAAACAAAAGCAGAGGGTTTTGTCGTGGTACCGTGGTCAAAACCTTCAGGAGATTATATAATGAATTTTTTTTACCAAAAGAAGTATCGTGCAAGAAAACGGAGTCTGGAGGGCACACGAGGTGCCCACGAGGCAGGGGCGCGCCCTCCACCCTCGTGGATGCCTCGTGTCCTTCCCGGATGTGACAGCCTGATTTTTGGCCCTTTCTTTTTCTTTTGTTTTTCTGAGGTTTTTGCTTGAGTTTTCTTTTTCCGTGGCTTTATGGTCTAGAAACTGAAGAAGATGCCCTCTTCTTTGTTTCCAGAGTGGCTTGTCATTACCAAATACTTCCATAGACCCTGTCATTTTCATCCTAGCCCAAATCCAAATATTCTTTTTATTGGGAATATTCCTTTTTTATTAAACGAATAACTCAAATTGCCCTAGGTTGTGAAGCAACCTTTATTTCCATCACTCCTAAAATTCCCAAATAATTCTCATAAATTGTTTGGGTCATATCTTTCTCAAATATGGAAAAATATTTCATTTGTCATGTTTATCATCATGCTCAAATAATTCATTTCCTATTCTGCCCTAAATGGCACATTGTGAAGCAAGTGCTATTTTCATTTTCCCAATTGACCTCAAACTCCTTGGAAACCTTTTCTTGTCCATATCATTGCCACATGCCAAAATGCAACCTCATTTGCCTAGTAATTATTTAATTATGATTTTCCAAAGTTTTTATCCATAAAGAAGCTTTGTGAAGGAGGTGCAAGCTAGGCATATCCAAATGAGTTGCCATTTTGCATGGTCCCTCATATCATCATATCATAGCCCTCCACCAAAGTATAGCTCATGTCATGCCTCCATGTGAGCTCATCTTCAATTCTTTGATTCTGTCCAAAATTTCAGTTTGTGAAGCAAGTATATTTTATCTTGCTCCATTTTGGCTGCCAATTTTTCTAGGCCTTCTATTATCAATATAACCTACCTCCATCCATTTTGGGCATGGTTCATAGAGCCATTATTCCTCTAGAATTTTTGCAAGTTTCTGTCCAAAGGAGATGTTTGTGAAGCAAGTACCAGTTTGGCTTGGCCAATTGGTATGAGACTTTTTGAGCATCTTCATAGGACCAAATGACTCTGCCTTGCCCAACTTGAGCCCAAGTTGATGCTTCATCAGAGTGCATCATCCTAATCTAGTTTCTGGACCAGTTTATGTGGTTGTTACGCAACTACATTAAATCTTGATCCTAATCCTCTCCAAGCTACCAGGGTGAAAGTCCTTCTTACCCTAAACTTACGAGACAACTCCATTGCTTCCAATCCCTTTCCTGTTGCTCAGCAGTTCTCACCCAAGTTTACTGCAGTAAACTTCAGAGGGTGATTACCTTTCAACCGAAGCTCTTTTAACCAAACTACCACCGCAGTTGCAACCTCACCTGGATGAACTTGCCACTAGACAACACGCTCCAGCTCATCTCCCCCGCTACATGCCAGTTCACATGGTGACCACGACAATGGCGTGCCTGTGCACGCGCTCTGTGCGCTGTGGCGTGTCGAGAGCACCGTTTGTGCTTTGGCACCGCTCCCATTCATCGTCTTCGCGCGCGTGAGCATGTCCAGTGGCTGCATCTCGCCGTCGCCATTGCCCTGGACCCCTCTCCCCCTCCGTCCGCTTCCTCACCGACGCAAGCCGCCGCGCGTCCACGAGCACACAGTGCCGACCGGGCATTTATGGCGTTCGGCTTCTTCTCCTCTTGCCCACGAGCTCGGACTCGTCTCCGTGAGCCCTGCCCCTCGTCCGTTCCCTCGCTCGTCGCCTCCCTCCGAGCTCATGCGCGAGGGCACGCGTCCGCGGCGGTGCCAGCTCGACCTCCTCCCCCGCTGGCTATTTAAGCCGTCCCCGAGCACTCCGAGATCACCATCGCCCTCACCACACTCCCAGACCCCTCCCTAGCTAGTTTTCCGAGCCCCGGAGCCTCTCCTCGCCGCAGTAGGCCGCCATGGCCGCCGCACGGCCTCGGCTAAATTCGCTCGAAGCCGGCCCCTCCCTCCCTCATTCCTTCACCAGAGGACTCCCCGGACCACCTCGATTCTCCCCGTGCCCTCGCCCCCTCGCCGGAGTCACTCTGGCCACAAGCCCCATCGCCTCCCAAACCGCCGCCCACCGCAACAGCGGCCCCGCTCGAGCCCGACCTCCCCAAGATGGATGGATGCTCTGGACAGGTGCGTCTCAGTCCCCTGAGCACGCCGGTATGCTGCATGGCCCGGGAGACGGCCGGAGCTGCTGGAACGGCCGCCGGCGCCGGCCCAGTCCTCTGCTCCATCGAGCGCGAGCGAGGAGAAGACGAAGCCGATGACCCGTCCCTGCCAGCTGGCCGCGGGCCTCGCTCGGCAGCCCCTAAGCCGTTGACCCCGCCTCTGCCACGTGTGTAAGTGGAGGCGTAAAACACTCTAGTACGTTTTCGCTTATAGAAAGCGTACTTTCCCATGAGTACGTTTTCTGTTAGAGAAAGCGTATTTCCTCTCTGTTCAGCCCAGATTGCGTTTTCTTAATCAGAAAGCGTATTTCTAACTTTGCACTTCTGCCTTATCCACTCAGGGACTTGTTTCTGATGATATTTTTGCAGAAAAGTCCCTGAACTTCAACCCTTCATATCTTTTTAACCACAACTCCAAATGAGGTGATTCCAAAGCCCACTTCTTTGTCTTGTCGAGCCCGTTCTGTTGGTTTCATTTTCACTATGGTTTGACACTGTGAAAATGACCTTTTTGCCCTTGCACGTAAATAGCCCCTCCGAGAGAGAACTATTTCCGGCAAATCTTTCCACGGCTTCACCGCACTTCTTCCCGGTGCCTTCTTCACCCCCAGGCAAGCCACAATACCCACTTGCATGAGAGTCATGCAGTAGCCATGGATTTCAACTTGAATATTTATAAAATGATTGCTTGTTTAAAATATGGTTATCGTTGTTTCGGTAATGCTTCTGGGTTAGTGCTTACTTGCTTGCTATGTTGTTATGCACCTGGTTATCGTGCCCTCCTAGTTGCTAGTATTACTTTCATATTGCCATGCTTGATAGTAGTACATGTTGGGTTGGTCATGTTCTTCGGTGCATGACTAACGTCGGTTACCGAGTACTGTTAATATGCGTTGGTCCTTGCTGTTAGTTGGTTAAGTGTTACTCGGTAATGTTATTGATGAGTTCTTGCATGGTATTTATGGTTGATGCTAGTGGTCATGTTATGCTATGAGTAGTGTTGCACTTGTAATATTTATGCTCGTCATTATGCCATGCTTAGTTGGAGATTATTCATAGTTGATATGGTGGATAGTTATGTTGCATCCCGTGCTTATGTTGATATCATGCTCATGCTTTGTAAATGCATCATGTTATTTTATCATGGCTCAGCATATTGCATTCAAGTTTAACTAGATTAAATTGAACTTGAACAACTGTTGGCTGAGTCATGGTGCCACCATATCGAAACTAACCAGTGCAACCACACTTACCTTTATGGGAAGGTCCTAACTGGGTCTATTGCCGTGCTTCTCGCCGGTGCCTCCAACTAGGGAAGGTTATGGGCACGCTACCCTGATCAGGTAGGCGGACATAAGCCTTGTGTGCCCGTTGTTGTTTTTATGGATCCGGTCCCCATGAGGGACGTTTTGGCCACGACGGTGGTCGTTGTGTCTTTGGTAGACATGGGGCCACCCAGGACTAGCCCAGTGTGGAGTGAGTCGGAGTGGCCGGGAGAGTGTCATGGCAATAGATCGGTTTTGTCGGAACGCCGTTGGTCCACCCGAATGGGAGTGCGAGGCCATGGGTTCCGTGGTGTGGGTACAGTGTACTAACCTCTGCAGAGTGTATATTAAATCTATCGATAGCCGTGCCCGCGGATAAGGGCCCAGTTCATGTCGGTCACACCGTGAGTCAACAGTATTAATAATAACTTGATTAATGATAACCCCGGTTCGATGATGAGATAAGTTGGTTGTGATCGCCGGAAGGATCATGGTTTGAGACCAAGTGTTGGTCATGGTTGTGATCGCCGGAATGATCACCGTGGTATCGAGGATACCGAGTTGTTGGACATTCGTGATGTTGTGCGAGAATCATGGGTAAAGATCAAGCTCCTTGTGGTCATTTAATGATTACTATGGTATTGTTTATACCAAGCTTGATTTGATCCTGAGATAATCGTGTGATGTCCGAGGTTGGTAAGTGATGCATGTGATGGTTACGTAGTAACTCGAGCAGAATAAATAGTGCATATAGTGTCATCATGTTGGATGCTAGTATCGTCAGATTCATATGTTCATGCCATGCTCATGTTGTTCTACCTGTATCATGTCCACGTTGTTCATGCCATGTTATTCTGATGATCTCATGATAATTCCTGCTTAACCTGTAATTGTCATGCTGTTGTTTGTCTGTAATGCATCTGGTTATTGTGAGCTTGCAAGTACATTCAATGTACTGACCTGGCGTGTCATGCCAGTTTGCAGGTCATGTTTGGATTGCTTGCTTGTTTGGTGTTGTTCCTGTGTTTGCGAGCTAGGATAAGCGTTCCAGCCAGAGTCCCTGCGGAGTGGAGTTCACCACTATCGTCATTGTTCCGCTGCTAGAAGTTTTTTCGCTGCTTCGATGTTGTCCTGCTGCTTGCATAGAGCAACTGAGGATGGCGTAGTGTCGCCGTGCCGATGTTATTTATTGTAATATCGGAGACCATGTATTCCTATTCGAGTAATAATAGAAAGCTAGTTTGTTCTGTGCTAAGCAGTGCCGTATTCCAGAAGACTTCTCCTCGATCTCTGGGCTGGAATACGGGGCGTTCCGGTTTTCTCTGAGCCGGGGTGCCACACCGGACTACTTCTTATTTTCCTATTTTCTTAAATATTCCTAAACGGAGAAAAATTGTTATTAGAACTGTTTTGGAGTCGATTTACTTACCGTACCACATACCTATTCCTTTTCGGAGTCTGAAACATTCTGGAAAGTTTCCCTTATGTACTCCTCCGGGGTTACGGTTTCAATAACATTAGTTTCAACATTTATGGGATTACCTGAGATATAATGTTTGATTCTTTGACCGTTCACCACCTTCGGATTTATGCCTTCGAAGTTGTTGATTTTTATGGCACCGGAACGATAGACCTCCTCGATAACGTAAGGATCTTCCCATTTAGAGAGAAGTTTTCCTGCAAAAAATCTTAAACAAGAGTTGTATAACAAAACACAATCACCTACATTAAACTCGCGCTTTTGTATCCTTTTGTCATGCCATCTTTTAACTTTTTCTTTAAACAGTTTGGCATTCTCATAGGCCTGAGTTCTCCACTCATCAAGTGAATTAATGTCAAATAGTCTATTCTCACCGGCAAGTTTGAAATCATAATTGAGCTCTTTAATGGCCCAATATGCTTTATGTTCTAGTTCGAGAGGTAAGTGACATGCTTTTCCATAAACCATTTTATACGGAGACATTCCTATAGGATTCTTATATGCAATTCTATAGGCCCATATGTTGGAAATATGCCCTAGAGGCAACAATAAAATGGTTATTATTGTATTTCCTTGTTCATGATAATTGTCTGTTGTTCATGCTATAATTGTGTTAACTAGAAACCGTAATACATGTGTGAATACATAGACCACAACATGTCCCTAGTAAGCCTCTAGTTGACTAGCTCGTTGATCAATAGATGGTTATGGTTTCCTGACCATGGACATTGGATGTCATTGATAACGGGATCACATCATTAGGAGAATGATGTGATGGACAAGACCCAATCCTAGGCATAGCACAAGATCGTGTAGTTCGTTTGCTAGAGCTTTTTCTAATGTCAAGTATCATTTCCTTAGACCATGAGATTGTGCCACTCCCGGATACCGTAGGAATGCTTTGGGTGTACCAAACGTCACAACGTAACTGGGTGGCTATAAAGGTGCACTACAGGTATCTCCGAAAGTGTCTGTTGGGTTGGCACGAATCGAGACTGGGATTTGTCACTCCGTATGACGGAGAGGTATCTCTGGGCCCACTCGGTAATGCATCATCATAATGAGCTCAATGTGACTAAGGAGTTAGCCAAGGGATCATGCGTTACGGTACGAGTAAAGTGACTTGCCGGTAACGAGATTGAACAAGGTATTGGGATACGGACGATCGAATCTCGGCGAAGTAACGTACCAATTTACAAAGGGAATTGTATACGGGATTGATTGAATCCTCGACATCGTGGTTCATCCGATGAGATCATCGTGGAACATGTGGGAGCCAACATGGGTATCCAGATCCCGCTGTTGGTTATTGACCGGAGAGTCGTCTCGGTCATGTCTGCATGTCTCCCGAACCCGTAGGGTCTACACACTTAAGGTTCGGTGACGCTAGAGTTGTAGAGATATAAGTATGCGGTTAACCGAAAGTTGTTCGGAGTCCCGGATGAGATCCCGGACGTTACGAGGAGTTCCGGAATGGTCCGGAGGTAATGATTTATATATGGGAAGTCCTATTTTGGCCACCGGAAAATGTTCGGGATTTTTCGGTATTGTACCGGGAAGGTTCTAGAAGGTTCCGAAGTGGGGCCCACCTACATGGGGGGACCCACATGAACGTGGGTAGTGGGGGCAAGGCCCCACACCCCTGGTCAAGGCGCACCAAGATCCCACCTTAGAAGGAATAAGATCATATCCCGAAGGGATAAGATCAAGATCCCTAAAAAGGGGGATAACAATCTGTGGGGAAGGGAAATGATGGGATTTCTTTCCCCCACCTTTGCCAACTCCCCAATGGACTTGGAGGGCAAGAAACCAGCCCCCTCCACCCCTATATATAGTGGGGAGGCGCATGGGAGCAGCACCCCCAAGCCCTGGCGCCTCCCTCCCTCCCGTGACACCTCTTCCTCCCCGCTTGCGCTTGGCGAAGCCCTGCCGGGATCCCGCTACTTCCACCACCACGCCGTCGTGCTGCTGGATCTCCATCAACTTCTCCTCCCCCCTTGCTGGATCAAGAAGGAGGAGACGTCCCCGCTCCGTACGTGTGTTGAACACGGAGGTGCCGTCCGTTCGGCGCTAGGATCATCGGTGATTTGGATCACGACGAGTACGACTCCATCAACCCCGTTCTCTTGAACGCTTCCGCGCGCGATCTACAAGGGTATGTAGATGCACTCCCCTCTCTCTCGTTGCTAGATGACTCCATAGATTGATCTTGGTGATACGTAGAAAATTTTAAATTTCTGCTACGTTCCCAACACCATAATGCATCATCAAGTTTCTTGGACCAATTCTTTCTAGATCTATTAAGAGTCTTTTGCAAAATTAATTTAATTTCTCTATTACTTAGTTCTACTTGACCACTAGACTGTGGGTGGTATGGAGATGCAATTCTATGATTAACATCATACTTAGCAAGCATTTTACGAAAAGCACCATGAATAAAATGCGAACCACCATCAGTCATTAAGTATATAGGGACTCCAAACCTCGGAAAAATAACTTCTTTAAGCATCTTAATAGAAGTGTTGTGATCAGCACTACTAGTTGGAATAGCTTCTACCCACTTAGTAACATAATCAACAGCAACTAAAATATGTGTATGCCCATTAGAGGAAGGAAAAGGTCCCATATAATCAAAGCCCCAAACATCAAATGGTTCAATAACAAGTG
This sequence comes from Triticum aestivum, assembly GCF_018294505.1. Taxonomy (NCBI): domain Eukaryota; kingdom Viridiplantae; phylum Streptophyta; class Magnoliopsida; order Poales; family Poaceae; genus Triticum; species Triticum aestivum. The sequence continues at coordinate 167,709,253 of NC_057811.1, read as the reverse complement.
AATAGTTCATAGGAAATTCTTGACGTCTACTAATATTACCAATTCTCTGACATTCATCACAAGACAAGACAGACTTACGGGCATCTTTGAAAAGAGTAGGCCAATAAAAACTGGATTATAATACCTTATGTGCAGTTCTATCTCCAGCGTGGTGTCCTCCATAAGCCTCGGAGTAACACTTGCTTAGGATCTGTTCCTGTTCATGCTCAGGTACACAACGTCTAATAACACCATCTACTCCTTTATAAAGGTGTGGGTCATCCCAGAAGTAATGTCTTAAATCATAGAAAAACCTTTTCTTTTGCTGGTATGTGAAACTAGGTGGTATAAATTTAGCAACAATGTAATTAGCATAATCAGCATACCATGGAGCAGTACGAGAAGCATTTATGACAGCTAATTGTTCATCAGGAAAGCTATCATCAATAGGTAGTGGGTCATCAAGAATATTCTCTAACCTAGATAAGTTGTCTGCAACGGGGTTCTCAGCTCCCTTTCTATCAATAATATGCAAATCAAATTCTTGTAGCAAGAGAACCCATCTAATAAGTCTAGGTTTAGCATCTTCTTTTCCATAAGATATTTAATAGCAGCATGATCAGTGTGAATAGTTACTTTAGAATCAACAATATAAGGCCTGTACTTATCACAAGCAAATACAACTGCTAAAAATTCTTTTTCAGTAGTAGCATAGTTTCTCTAGGCACTGTCTAGAGTTTTACTAGCATATTGGATAACATTTAATTTCTTATCAACTCTTTGTCCTAGAACAGCACCTACAGCATAATCACTAGCATCACACATAATTTCAAAGGGTAAATTCCAATCATGTGGCTGAACAATAGGTGCAGAGATCAAGGGTTTCTTAAGTATTTCAAATGCTTCTACACAATCATCATCAAAGACAAAAGGAACATCTTTTTTTAAGAGATTAGTCAGAGGCCTAGAGATTTTTGAGAAGTCTTTAATGAACCTCCTATAAAAACCGGCATGACCAAGGAAACTTCTTATACCTTTAATGTCATTGGGACACAGCATCTTTTCAATAGCATCAACTTTAGCTTTATCAACTTCAATACCTCTTTAAGAAATTTTATGCCCCAAGACAATACCTTCATTAACCATAAAGTGGAACTTCTCCCAATTCAAAACAAGATTAATTTCTTCACATCTCTGCAAGACTCGATCAAGGTTGCTTAAGCAAACATCAAAAGAAGTTCCATACACGGAGAAATCATCCATGAAAACCTCAACAGTCTTTTCACAAAAGTCAGAGAATATAGCAGTCATACATCTTTGAAAGGTAGCAGGTGCATTACATAAACCAAAAGGCATACGTCTATAAGCAAAGGTACTGAAAGGGAAAGTAAAAGTGGTCTTATCCTGATCCTCTTTTGACACAGGTATGTGAGAGAAACCTGAATAACCGTCTAGAAAGCAAAATTGTGTATGTTTGGATAATATTTCTAGCATTTGATCAATAAAAGGTAAATGGTAATGATCTTTTCTAGTAGCTTTATTTAATTTGCGGAAATCAATTACTATTCTATAACCTGTAACAATTCTTTGTGTGATCAATTCGTCTTTATCATTAGGAACAACAGTAATACCTCCCTTCTTAGGGACACAATGGACAGGACTTACCCATTGACTATCAGTAATAGGACAAATTATACCTGCCTCCAGAAGCTTTAGTATTTCATTTCTTACCACTTCTTTCATCTTAGAATTTATCCGTCGTTGCTGATCAACAACCGGTTTAGCGTCTTTCTCCAATATTATTTTGTGCTGGCATAGAGTGGGACTAATGCCCTTAAGATCATCAAGAGTATATCCAATAGCAACACGGTGCTTCTTCAGAATTTTCAATAATTTCTCTTCTTCCTGTTCTGAAAGGTTAGCACTAATAATAACAGGATATATCTTCTTCTCATCAAGATAAGCATATTTAAGAGTATCAGGTAATGGTTTAAGTTCGAACACGGGATCACCCTTGGGAGGAGGAGGATCCCCTAGAATTTCAACAGGCAAGTTGTGTTTCAAAATAGGTCCTTGTTTAAAGAATACTTCATCTATTTGCCTTCTTTCATTCATAAACATATCATTTCATGGTCTAACAAATATTGTTCTAAAGGATCATTAGGAGGCATGGCAATAGAAGCAAGACCAATAATTTCATCTTTACTAGGGAATTCTTTATCATGGGGTTGTCTACGAAATTTAGCAAAATTAAAACATGAGACATATCCCCTAAACCAACAGTAAACATATCATTTTCGCAGTCTATCCTAGCATTAACAGTATTCAAGAAGGGTCTACCAAATATAATGGGACAAAAGTCATCTTGTGGGGAACCAAGAACAAGAAAATCAGTAGGATATTTAACTTTCCCACACAAGACTTCAACATCTCTAACAATCCCAATTGGTGAAATAGTATCTCTATTGGCAAGCTTAATTGTTACATCAATACCTTCTATTTCAGATGGTGCAACATCATGCATAATTTCTTTGTATAAGGAATGAGGTGTTGCACTCGCACTAGCACCCATATAACATAATCCATGATAACAATGATCTCCTATTTTAACAGAAACAACAGGCATGCCAACAACAGGTCTATGTTTACCTTTAGTATCGGGTCTAGAAATTCTAGCGGCTTCATTACAGAAGTAAATAACATGCCCATCAATATTATCAACCTAGAGATCCTTAACCATAGCAATACTAGGTTAAACTTTAATTTTCTCAGAGGGTGTAGATGTTCTAGCACTACTCTTACGAACCACAGTTGAAGCTTTAGCATGATCCTTTATTCTAACAGGGAAAGGTGGTTTCTCAATATAAGCGGTAGGAACAATAGGATCAACATTATAAGTGATAGTCTTTTCTTCAACTTTAACAGGTTCAACTACTTTTACTTAAATGGGAGGATGATATTTAACCACTTCTCCTTAGGGAGATCAACATGAGTAGCAAATGATTCATAGAAAGAAGCTACTATCTTTGATTCAAGTCCATATTTAGTGCTAAATTCACGAAAAACATCGGTATCCATAAAAAATTTAACACAATCAAATTTAGGTGTTATACTTGACTCCTTACCTTCGTCGAGTTCCCAATCTTCAGAGTTGCGTTTAATTCTTTCCAATAAATCCCATCTGAATTCAATAGTCTTTGTCATAAAAGAACCAGTACAAGAAGTATCGAGCATGGAGCGATTATTGAGAGAAAGCCGAGCATAAAATTTTTGAATAATAATTTCTCTTGAGAGCTCATGATTGGGGCATGAATATAACATTGACTTAAGCCTCCCCAAGCTTGAGGGATACTTATCCTTCACGAGGCCAAAAATTACATATATAATTACGATCACGATGAACCAGATGCATAGGATAAAACTTTTGATGAAATTCCAATTTCAATCGGTTGTAGTTCCATGATCCAATATCATCACATAGCCTAAACCATGTCAATGCCTTTCCCTTAAAAGATAAAGGGAAGACCTTCTTCTTGATAACATCCTCGGGCATACCTGGAAGCTTAAATAATCCACAAACTTCATTCCCATAGATTAGGTGCATATCGGGATCTAATGGTCCATCTCCTGTAAAAGGATTAGCTAGCGGTTTCTCTATCATACCCGAAGGAATTTCAAAGTAAACATTTTCAGTAGGTTGAGGACAACTCTTTGCTCTACTGGTCGGGGTGAAGATACCCTGAACAAGCCCCTCAAAGGATTATTTTCCATAGTAACAAGTGACAGTAAATTTCAGCACACTATATAAATTTTTCCTTACCAAATTCCACCTACCAAAGGCGCTTCACACCCTGGAACGGCGCCAGAAAAGAGTCTTGATGACCCACAAGTATAGGGGATCTATCGTAGTCCTTTCGATAAGTAAGAGTGTCGAACCCAACAAGGAGCAGAAGGAAATGAGAAGCAGTTTTCAGTAAGGTATTCTCTGCAAGCACTGAAATTATCGGTAACAGATAATTTTATGATAAGGTAATTCGTAACGGGTAACAAGTAACAAAAGTAAACAAGGTGCAGCAAGGTGGCCCAATCCTTTTTGTAGCAAAGGACAAGCCTGGACAAACTCTTATATAAAGGAAAGCGCTCCCGAGGACACATGGGAATTATCGTCAAGCTAGTTTTCATCATGCTCGTATGATTCGCGTTCGTTACTTTGATAATTTGATATATGGGTGGACCGGTGCTTGGGTACTGCCCTTCCTTGGACAAGCATCCCAATTATGATTGACCCCTCTCGCAAGCATCCGCAACTATGAAAGAAGAATTAAGGTAAACCTAACCATAGCATGAAACATGTGGATCCAAATCAGCCCCTTACGAAGCAACGCATAAACTAGGGTTTAAGCTTCTGGCACTTTAGCAACCCATCATCTACTTATTACATCCCAATGCCTTCTCCTAGGCCCAAATAATGGTGATGTGTCATGTAGTCGACGTTCACATAACACCACTAGAGGAAAGACAACATACATCTCATCAAAATATCGAATGAATACCAAATTCACATGACTACTTATAACAAGACTTCTCCCATGTCCTCAGGAACAAACATAACTACTCACAAATCATATTCATGTTCATAATCAGTGGGGTATTAATATGCATAAAGGATCTAAACATATGATCTTCCACCGAATAAACCAACTAGCATCAACTACAAGGAGTAATCAACACTACTAGCAACCCACAGGTACCAATCTGAGGTTTTGAGACAAAGATCGGATACAAGAGATGAACTAGGGTTTGAGAGGAGATGGTGCTGGTGAAGATGTTGATGGAGATTGACCCCCTCCCGATGAGAGAATCGATGGTGATGACGATGGTGACGATTTCCCCCTCCCGGAGGGATGTTTCCCCGGCAAAACAGCTCCGCCGGAGCCCTAGATTGATTCCGCCAAGGTTCCGCCTCGAGACGGCGGCGCTTCGTCCCGAAAGCTTCCTTCTTATTTTTTTTCCAGGGTGAAAGACACCTTATACCAGAAGATGGGCATCGGAGGGCTTCCTGGTGGCCCACGAGGCAGGGGAGCGTGCCTAGGGGTAGGGCACGCCCTCCACCATCGTGGACAGTGGGTGGCCCCCCTCTGGTGCTTTCTTCGCCCAATATTTTTAATATATTCCAAAACTGACTTTCTGGAGTTTCAGGACTTTTGGAGTTGTGCAGAATAGGTCTCTAATATTTGCTCCTTTTCCAGCCCTAAATTCCAGCTGCCGGCATTCTCCCTCTTCATGTAAACCTTGTAAAATAAGAGAGAAAAGGCATAAGTATTTGTGACATAATGTGAGGTAATAGCACATAATGCAATAAATATTGATATAAAAACATGATGCAAAATGGACGTATCACGGGCCTCCCCGTCGCTCTCCATCACCCGCTGCCAACGCCGCCACCGGCCCGGCGGGAAACGAGCAGCAAGCCTCATCGCTGCACCCCTCTGTGCGGTGGGACGGACGCACTGCCACCCCATCGCTGACTCCGGCCGGCTCGTCATCCCACGCTTGTCGTGCACCCACGGACGCGCAGGCCGCGCTACTCATGGCGCGCGAGCTCCTGCGTTACCGCCCCGTCGATGACCTCTACGAAGACTGGCTGGACCGCATTGTCGAGCTCGTCAGCGCCGCTGGGGGCTCTCCCGCACCGTCCCTCTTGCTGCCTCGCCCACCTCCAGCTGCGGGCGACATAGCCCATGGAGCACCACCTCCATCAAGACGTCGCCCCTGCACCAAGACGCGCATCCCCGCGGCACGACCCACCACGCAGGGCGCCCGCACGTGAGGAAAGAAGCTGCCAAGAGATCCCGTGGCCGCAAGAAGACACTCCTGCACTCCCTGCACCACCACGTCAAGATCGTGCGCCGCCTGCAGTGGCGGTGCGTGGATACGAAGACCGAGCTCCACCTCCACGATGGGCTGGCGCGCCTTCACCCCCAAGATGTGTAGCAATCGTCTGGCCCGGCAAGTTCAAGCCCGACCTGCCTCCATGCTACAACGGCACCCCCGACCCTGCTGAGTTCTTGCAGCTCTACGAGATGAGCATCGAGGCGCCCAACGGTGACGAGAAGGTCATGACGAATTGGTTTCCCATGGCTCTCAAAGACGGCGCGCGCTCATGGCTCCTGAACCTGCCTGCGGGATCGATCTCCTCCTAGGGCGAGATGCGCGAGCGCTTCATCACCAACTTCCAAGGCACTTGCAACCGCCCGCCTGCCGCTGGTGACCTGTGGCACATCAAGCAGCAGCCAGGGGAGACCTTGCAGAAGTACATCCAGCGTTTCAACAGCGTTCGCCTCAAGATTCCCAAGGTGACGGACGAGGCCATCATCTCAACATTCTCTGATGGCGTCCGCGATGTCAAGATGAAGGAGGAGCTCGCCATACACGAGGACCTGTGCACAGCTCTAGAGATGTTCAACATGGCGACCAAGTGCGCAAGAGCTGAGGAGGGACGCCTCTCCCTCCTCGAGCTCCCAGCCACCGACCTGGAAGACAAGAAGGCCAAGACCAAGGACGTGAAGCACAATGGGGCTACCGTGCTCGCGGCAGAGCCGGAGATGAAGCGCGGCTGCGACCACCCCGAGTCATCCAAGGCCAACCGCCCGTTCTGCACCTTACACAACATGCACAACCACAACACCAACGACTGCCAGGAGCTCAGGGCCATCCGCAACGGGCGCTTCGGTTGACGCCCGAGCGGAACGACCGAGGCTACGGCCGTGGAGGAGGCCGAAGTGGAGGATGCTAGGACGACCGCAGCCCCCGCCAGGAGTGGCGCTACCGGCCTCATGAGGACCGCTGGCAGGACCAGCCTCACGAGGGTGCCTGGAGAGACCAGCCTCGTGAGGACCGCCATCAAGGCAACGCTGGCCTCCCTCCGCTGCCGCCGCCACCAAGGACGAACGACGACCATCATCAGGACGAGGGGCCGGGGGCTTCTAGGAGCCTCGCGCCATCGCTTGCATCTTGGGTGGTGCTCGGGCCCCAGCCTCTCAGCGTATCTTCAAGCAGTTTGCTCGCGAGGTGAACGCGGCCCTCCCCAGGCTCGAGGCCACGCGCCCGCTCAGGTGGTCCAAGTGCACCATGACCATCAGCTCCTCTGACCGGCTCAAGTGTGCGGCAACTGTCGGCGCCCTCCCGATGCTCTGCTCACCCATCATCAACAATGTCCAAGTCACCAAGACCCTCATCGACGGTGGCGCAGGGCTCAATGTCCTATCCGTCGAGACGTTTGACCGCCTCCATGTGCCATATGATCAGCTGCAGCCTACCAAGCCCTTCTCAGGAGTAACCAATGGCTCCACACCCCGATCGGGCAGATCCGCCTCCCTGTCACCTTCGGCAGGCGCGACAACTACCGCACCGAGCTCATCGACTTCGACGTCGCCCACATACGCCTGCCATATGATGCCATCCTTGGGTATCCAGCCCTGGCCAAGTTTATGACAGTGACTCATCATGGCTACAATGTCCTCAAGATGCCGGGGAGCTGCGGCGTCATCACGGCCGCCTGTGAGGAAAAGGACGCGGTGTGCTCCCTCGAGCGCGCTTACCAGGCTGCAGCGGCCGAAGACCTAGATAACGAAGGCGTTGTCTACCCTCCTGAGGCCGTCCCCAAGAAGAACAAGCAACTGCTCCACCAAGGGCCTCAGGAGAGCGGCATCTCCAGCGGCACCACCTCAGGACCTGCGCCGGCAGATGGGGCGCCTCCCTCTCTCGCATAGGAAGGCGCGCCCAGCGCCCTCCTCAGGCTGGGATCGGGGGCTCTCTTTTGGAGGGCCTTAGACCTAGTCAACGTCACGAGGGAGGCGCTCGGGCACCACGTGGAGGCTTGCTTCACCGCACGCTTCCCTCAAGAGGGCACACGGCGTGGACTGCCTGGTGCTCAGGAGTTCATCACCAAGGCGGCCAAGGAGCTTCAAGAGGCAAGAGGGTCCACCTCACAGCTATGTTCGCATGCCTTTCGGCTTGCCGAACGCAGCTATCACCTACCAACGCCACCTGCAGAGCGTTCTGGCGGCTCAGGAGGCCAGGCATCGCACAGTCCTGGCAGAGACGGCGGTGGTTCTTCATGAGCCGCTCAGGCCCCCAAAGCCTCCCGAGGCTCAGGGCCCAGGCGACTCGTGAGGAGCAACTTCTCCAACACGCATCTTCTGCTGCTCCAACACCTCTCCAGCAACGGTACCAGGTGACTCTTTTCGATTCATTCAGTTGGGGGCGCCCCTCGGGCAGCATTATCCCCAAGTCGGACGGGCTTGTCCCTGCGACGTGCATCCTTTTGCATTTTTAGCTTACTCTGTTGGGGGCACCTCTCGGGCTGCACCATCCCCAGGCCGCATGGGTCCGTCCCTGTGGCATGTATCGTCCTTGAATTTATCTCAACTATTTTGCCTCCTTGCATGAGTTACCTTGTGATTAGCACCTGCCAGTCCGACACTTCGATGCCATGAACGTCGTGCGCCCTTGCAAACCCACCTGCGACCGCCTCATGATTAAGGACCGGCACGGCGTCTGTGCTTGGGTTAGTCCCTGCAGCATCGCTAAACCCAAGAGGCTGAGCTCTGGCTCGCGGGCCAGCTCGCGTGTACGTCACCTCGGCCCTTGGTACTTGGCCCTCGCATGAGCTAATCATGGGTGGATGAGCTAGGGCGCGCGACACGGTGCCTCGTCACCACGGGAGCCGCGCGCCGGCTGTCTTTCTTCAGGATTTTTCGCATGAGAAGACTGGGCACGATGTCTGTGCGTGGGTCCATCCCTGCAGCATCGATAAACCCAACGACTAAGCTCTGTCTGGTGGGCCGGTCCCGCTCACGTCACCTCCTGGGGTCGTTGGTGTCTGGCCTTCTCATGTGATCACCACAGGATATTCATCCGGCGCAGGTCACCTAACCATCTCGCTGAACCGCCAAAGCTATCAAGAACCAAGATTAGGCGCAACACGCCTTGAGGTAGGGCCTCGTGAGTCCCATGCTGGCTCACGAGTGCCTAGACACACCTCGTCTAGCCCTGCCGTGCAAGCCACGTGCCAGGGCAGGGCTGTACACGCCCCGGGGGCTTCACTCAGAGGGAGCCCCCACCCACGCACTAGTGGAAGCACCATGCTCCGTGCTGGCAGTCGACACGGTCGAGGCGCGGCTATGCCCGTGCAAGTGGCAGAAGCGGTATGCTCCGCGCTGGTGATAAACAACTGAGGGCGGCCCCATGGCCATACCAACCTCAGGGAGCATCCAAGCTCAGTGTCTAGCCTCGTCGCAACACTTTCCCCTCGGGAGAGTCGCGCGAGGGGGCTGGGCACGGGGGCTGCACTCAGGTCACGCCTAGCACACGCCACCTTGCCAGGTCCCTCAGACCTGGTCGTCGCGTGTCCCTCCCGAGCGGGACCTCGGCGAGGAAAGGTATGGAGGCCTGTTTGCACGTCAAGGGGGACTCCTGAGCATCGCGACTTAGGAGCCTCATTGGTCACGTAGCCCCCCACCCCTTGGTCTCGTCCTGGCGATCTGGACGACCCAATGGCGGCTGAGGTACGCGTGGGGCTAGGCCCTGCCGACGCAGAATGCTAAGACCTACTCCCATGCTTCCTTCCCGAAGGTTGTTTGAACATCAAGGGGGACTCCTGAGCATCACGCCTCAGGAGCCTAACTGGCCACGTAGCCCCTCATCCCTTGGTCTCGTCCTGGCGATCCGGACGACCCAATGGCGGCTGAGGAACATGCGGGGCTGGGCCCTACCGACATAGAACGTTAAAACAACGGGAAGGAAATCACATAATCCTAATTATTACAAGACATATTGTTCTTCCAACACCAAACATAAGTTTAACGCATCCACGAGGCATGGTGCATGTTACAGGAAATAAAAGCAGAGGGAAGCGCCACCAGCAAGCCTTCTCCTCAGCCCTGGGCATTGCCATTGCCCGCGAGAACCACACTTCCATCGGCAACGTCGGCGTCACCCGTGCCGTCAGCCATGGCCGTAGCATCGGCGGTACCTTCGGCCGGGGGCGCGGGGTCGATGGCGAGGAACTTGTTCAGCAGGGCGTCCACCCGGTCCTTCACGGCTTCAGCAGCGGCTGTGTAGCGCTCCTCGTCCACAGGCTCAAGCAGGGCGCTGAGGTTGACATCGGGATCGCGAAGATGAAGGTGGCCGAAGACGCACGTCAGGGCTGAAGAGGAGAGCGCGCGGGCTTCCCCCTCCAACATGGGACCAATCCCATTAACAACGCCCTCGAGCGTGGCAACGAGCTAAGGGAGTAGCTTGGCGGGGCTTTCATCGTCTATTGCCAACGGCTTCTTCAAGCCCTTCCCGTAGAGCTCTCGCAGCGCCTCACGGGACTTCAACTCAAGAGATTTAAAGGCCACGCGATCTTCAGCAAGAACCATCGCCTTGACTTCCAGTTGGACCTTCTCCGCTTCCACCTTCTTCTCCAGCTTCTCCAGGCGGTCGCGTTCCGCGGCCTGTGCCCGCGCCAGCTACTCCAGCTCAGCATCGAGGCCGGCGACTGCATCTTCTCGAGCCTTCAGCTTCTCCTCCCGTGCCCCGTGCTGGCGAGCCGCAGCGGCGCACTCTTTGCGCAGGGTCTCCAGCTTGGCCTCCGCCACCCGGTAGCGCTCCTTGGCGGCCTCGGCATCCTTTAACGCCACCTCGCGGGCGGCTGCTGCCAGTTCGGTGGCCCGCTTACCCTCCTCAGAAGCTGCCACGGCCTGACCCCATGCCGCCCTCACTGACACATCGGATGGCAGCCACCCCGCGACCAATTCCAGTCGCCCCGACGCCAGCCAACTGTCAGCACCCTGAAGGTCATTACGAAGCTGGGTCAGCGCGAGAAGGGCATCCTCCAGGGCATCAGGCGAAGCAGGGGGATCACGGCCCAGCGGTGCGATGGAAGTGGGAAGAGGTGACATCGACACTAGGTTCTGCAGATTTGCGGCAGCAGGAGGAGCCGAGGGCTCTTGAGCCTTCGCAACCTCAGCAGGCGAGCTGGGGGCGGAGGCCTCAGGAGCCAACTTGGCTACGGAGATCGCCTTCTCCCGAGGACGGGCTTCTGGATCTCGCAAGGGTGACCCGGACACTGAGGCTCGGGAGTCACCGCCATCCCTCCGCGCCGGAGGAGGCACGGCAGCAGCTGGCTGTAGGGCCTCAGGGGTTGCGGTCGCCCCCTTCTTCTTCTTCACCATCGACCATGGCCTATCAATGCAAAGGGAGACATCAAGAAACTACGGCATGGATAGGAACGAAGGATTAGGACGAAGCGCTTACTGGTCTACGGCGGCATACTCCCTCGGCCTTTTCTGAAGCACCAAGCCCGGGGACTTCGGGGGCTGGGGCGCTGGCACGCGAATCCCAGGGGCAGGCAGGGGCACAGCGGCCGGACCCGCGGCAGCGCCAGCTGACGGTGGAGCAGAAGCATCGCCTCGGGAGATCAGTGCCGATCTGCTCTTCTTCGGGATCCCGGTCGGCGGCTTCTTCGGAGGAGTGCCCCCGGACCTTGTCGTGACCCCGACGGGGTTCGGCGCCTCCCTCACCGGATGCCCGCCGGCCTCGTCATCGTCAGGGAAGGTGCGTAGGGTATCCGCCGCGCAAAAAGGGGAAGTCTTCCCCGACCCCTCCCGGGTCGCCTCCGAGTCAGGCCTCTCCTCCTCGCCGGACTCGCCGGAGGACACCATCACCTGGGCCGCCACCACCGGGGCCCCGGTAGGCGCGGGTGGCTCGATCCCGCACTCATTGAAGATGGGCATGGAAGCGGCGATCTTTGCCCCATTTGGGCGGCGGTACAGCGGAAGATGCGTATCAGGCGGGTACCCATGATCCTCTGGAACCAGAAGGTGCAGAACCTTGTCCGGCTCCTCGTCGGACAAGGCATCCGGGCGCAGGCGGAGGTCGCCTCCCTCATCCGAGACCTTCCATAAGGGGCGCGAGCGCACCTGGAGTGGATCCAGGTGCTGCGACAGGAACTCCTTGATGATCATGGCCACCTTCAGCTTCTCCACCCTCGGATCGTCAGGCTTCAGGTCGGCCGCCATCCTCCCCAGCATCTGCTCCGCCCGTGGGTTGGTAAGCTTCGTGCTACTCCACTTGTTCCGGAAGCCATCCACCTTTTTCCGTGCTCTCGAGATTGCGTTGCTTCCGTTGGCCGCAACGAAGTTGGCGCACCCCGAGCACGGGCCATCCTTGTTCCAGAGGTAGAAGAAGTGGCGAAGCAGTGCCACGGACAGCATCACCCCCATGAACGCTCTGCAATAAAAGGCAAAGATCGACAGGAGGAGGACAGAGTTGGGATGATGATGGAGGGCATGAAGCTTGTAATGGCGGAGGACGGCATATAAAAACTCAGAGAAAGGGGGGACAAGCCCCGCAAGGACACTCTGCACGAAGAAGGGGTAGAAGGTACTACCGGAGGCCTCTGGTTCGGAGGAGCCGACCCGAAGCACGGTCTCTCCCCCTTCGTTGTTGTCGCCCGCCGCCATTAGGAGCACGGTTGCAAAGTTCTTCTCTGAGACATTGGGTGCGCTCAAGGCGGGCTCGTACCAGGAAGGTGAGCGTGCGGCCTTCGCCTTGTCGGACGACATCGGCTACAGGCCTGGAGAGGAGTTCGTGCGGATCTGGGGTTTCTTGGGGCAAAGAACAGGAAAGTGGATCTGGAGCAAGCCGGAGGAAGGCAATGAAGGCTCTGCAGCGTGCGCCAGCCTTTTGTCAGGCAAGAACGGTTGCCGAGGCAGCGTGGGGAAGCGGAGGCTCCCACGTCCCATATATCGCCACGAGCCAGTCAAGGCCGCAGGCAGTTGGGGCCCGCGGCGCTCCGCACTTGCCCTTTGGCTTCGCCTCGAAGCCAAGTCCGAGCGTGCCTTGGGCCTGAGGGCTACTGTCAGTGTTCTAGGACCAGGGGTACCCAGACTTGCCTGCCTGCAGCCCAGCGCGTGGCTCCACCAACGGCCTGGTATGGCCCTTCTTCAGCAGCGACAATCCAAGACCCTCGCGAGGGGCCAAGCCTCGCGAGGCGGACGATGCCAAGACCTCCTTGGGGGCAGCCTAGCTAGGCTGGCTCCCGAGGAGCGGAGATCTCTATGCAAGGGTTACCTCGCGAGGTTCACGTGACGTGAGCCGTGATGACCAAGGCTAGGTGGGCGCTAGCGGGTGCAGTGTACCAGTTTCCTCTTTGGTGCTAAAGAGGCAAGCGCAGGTGAGGAGTCCCGAGGCGTCAGGCAAAGGTTTCCATATCAGTGCAACGAGACCAAGACCAGCAGGACGGTAGGACGGAGGTCATCGCGGAGCCCACAGCAGCGTGACCACCAGAGCCTTTGACAGGCGAAGACCCCCTTTTGTCAGGATAGCTTGTACTAGTTGTCTCCCTTCAAACTTCGCCGTTGTGGGATCCCTTCCTGCCTAACATTTGGGAAGAGGACCAGGGCCTCTATAAATAGGACTAGCCACCACCATTTGGAGGGGGGATTCCACCCTGACCATCTCACAAGCTCATCGAGCCCTAGAACACCTCACCTCCTGAGGTTGTTCGCCCACTGTACTAGTTCATCCTCAGCCCCTCAAGGCAATCCACCACCACACTGGAGTAGGGTATTACACCGCAAGGTGGCCCGAACCAGTATAAACCTTTGTGTATCTTGTTCTTTGGGTTCATCGAGCTAGGCCGTGAGATCATTGAGCGAGCGAGCTAGGAAGAGAGTGTTCTTCATGCACACCCCAGAGTTCGAACCTCACAAGGTTTTGCCGGAACCCGTAATCCGACACCCTCAAAGGATTGTCTTCCATAATAACAAGTGACAATAAATTTCAGTACACTATATAAATGTTTCCTTACCAAATTCCACTTACCAAAGGTGCTTCACTCCCCGGCAACGACGCCAGAAAATAGCCTTGATGACCCACAAGTATAGGGGATCAATGGTAGCTCTTTTCGATAAGTAAGAGTGTCGTACCCAACGAGGAGCAGAAGGAAATGACAAGTGGTTTTCAGCAACGTAATGTCTGCAAGTGCTGAAATTGTAAGTAGCAGAGTAGTTTGATAGCAAGGTAATTTGTATGGAGCAAGTAACGATAATAGTAGCAAAAGTGCAGCAAGGTAGCCCAATCGTTTTGAGGCAAAGGACAGGCCAAAACGGTCTCTTATGATAAGTTAAGCGTTCTTGAGGGTACACGGGATTTTCATCTAGTCACTTTCATCATGTTGGTTTAATTCGTGTTCGGTACTTTGATAATTTGATATGTGGGTGGACCGGTGCTTAGGTGTTGTTCTTACTTGAACAAACCTCCTACTTATGATTAACCCTCCCGCAAGCATCCGCAACTACGAGAAAAGTATTAAGAATAAATTTTAACCATAGCATTAAACTTTCGGATCCAATCGGTCCCTTAGAGAATAGCGCATAAACTGGCTGTATGATCGAAAGTATGTCTAGAGGGGGGTGATTAGACTAGTTGACCAAATAAAAATCTAGCCTTTTCCCAATTTTAAGTCTTGGCAGATTTTAGCAACTTAGCACTAGTCAAGCAACCAACCTACACATGCAAGTCTAAGAGTATAGCAGCGGAATGTAAAACATTGCACATGAAGGTAAAGGGAGGAGTTTGGAGGAAGCAAACGCAATGTAGACATGGAGATTTTTGGCATGGTTCCGATAGGTGGTGCTATCGTACATCCACGTTGGTGGAGACTTCAACCCACGAAGGGTAACGGTTGTGTGAGTCCATGGAGGCCTCCACCCACGAAGGGTCCACGAAGAAGCAACCTTGTCTATCCCACCATGGCCATCGCCCACGAAGGACTTGCCTCACTAGGGTAGATCTTCATGAAGTAGGCGATCTCCTTGCCCGTACAAACTCCTTGGTTCAACTCCACAATCTTGAGTGAGGCTCCCAAGTGACACCTAACCAATCTAGGAGACACCACTCTCCAAAAAGTAATATATGGTGTGTTGATGATGAACTCCTTGCTCTTGTGCTTCAAATGATAGTCTCCCCAACACTCAACTCTCTCTCATAGATTTGGATTTGGTGGAAAGATGATTTGAGTGGAAAGCAAGTTGGAGAAGGCTAGAGATCAAGATTCATATGGTTGGAATGGGATATCTTGACCTCAACACATGAGTAGGTGGTTCTCTCTCAGAAAATGTATGATGGAAGTGTAGGCATGTTTTGATGGATCTCTCCACGAATGAAGAGTGGGTGGAGGGGTATATATAGCCTCCACACAAAATCTAACCATTACACACAAATCACCAAACTCGGTGGGACCGAATAATCAAACTGGGTCAGACCGATTTAGTTCAAAATGTGAACGTTAGAATTTTCGGTGGGACCGACATGTCAACTCGGTGAGAGCGATTTCATTAGGGTTAGGAAATGACGTAATCTCGGTGGGACCGATTACACAAACTCGGTGAGACCGATTTTTGTAATAAGCTAACCAGAGAGTTGGTCAGGCAAACTCAGTGGGACCGATTCACTCATCTCGGTTGGACTGAAACATACAAAGGGGAAACAGAGAGTTTGCATTGCGAACTCGGTGGGACCGATCGCTCATTTTGGTTGGACCGAAACATTACAATGGGAAACAGAGAGTTTGCAATCCCATCTCGGTGAGACCGAGATCCCTATCGGTGAGACCGAAAAGACTATGGTTTTGTGGCAGTGGCTATGTCAACTAAACTCGGTGGTGCCAGATAGAAAGTTTCGGTGGGGCCGAGTTTGACTTTTGTTTTGGGACATATGTGGATATGAGAAAGTGGTTGAGGATTTTGGAGCATATCACTAAGTATTTCGAGCAAGTAACTCATTAAGCAACACCTCATCCCCTTTTAATAGTATTGGCTTTCCTATGGACTCAACGTGATCTTGGATCACTAAAAGTTAAAATGTAGAGTCTTGAGATTTTGAGCTTGAGCCAATCCTTTGTCCTTAGCATTTTGAGGGGTCCACATTTCTAATCCATGCCATGCCAATCATTGAGCTTTCCTGAAACATTTGTCTTGAAATAGTATTAGCTCAATCAGCTATATGTTGTTAGGAATTCCCAAAACCACCCAGGGATAGTTTCACTTTCAATCTCCCCCTTTTTGGTAATTGATGACAACATATAGGTCAAAGCTTCGACAAATAATCATAAGATTGAAATACATCGTTGCTTTGAGAAGTATGTGATAAGCAAGAGCTCCCCCTAAATTTTTGCATTATTTAAAATTTGCTTTTGAATGCAAATGCACAATCGATTAGGACCATGGGTCACTCTTCCATGTCACATACATCTTGGTGGAGTGCTCAAAATGATAAAAATTACAAGCATGCACTCATCACCAAGCAAAGTGAATGACCATATATGGAATATAAGAGATAACATCATCCAAGCAAGCATTAATGTAGCATATGATCAATCACATGATCAAACAAGTATCTCACACAGACAAATACATAGTGTATCAACCAAGCACACAAAAAGTTTCAACCAAAAGCAAGAGAGATAAAAGGTAAAACACTCTCTCTCGAAGCCTATGATCTATACATATTTCTCCCCGTTTGGCAACAAGTCCCTCAGGCTTGGTCTTCGGGAGGTGGTGTAGAGAGAACTCCAAGGACGAAGGCATCTGTTGATGTAGTTGGAGATGGTGGAGTGGCTGCTGGAGGTGGCACTGAAGCTGTGGCTGCTGGTGCAGATGTTGTAGCTCTAGAATCAAGTACAGGCACCGCAGCAGACCTCTGACCTCTAGGCACTCGCTTGAAAGCATCAGTCGTAGCCTTCCCCTTCTTCTCCTCTGCATCCTCCTGGAGCTGCTCAACTGCTGTTTGTATCTCAGTTACCTTCAGATCAAGCTCATAAGATTTTGTCTCTATGATCCTCTCCAGACTCTCCTGGTTTCGAGTCAGAGTGGCCAGGCCTTTCTCAATCCTCAGTGTAGATTGGATCAGATATGCAAGCTGATCTTGCTTGCTCTTCAGGAAAACTTGAGATGCTTCCTCAACACTTGGCATCTTGGCAGCTTTCTCAACCTTAGCTTTTGCTCTCTTCTCTTGTGCTTGAGCTGATGATGGTTCCTCCTCATTCATCACAACCTTGTTGTCTTCAAATTCAGGAAACAGGGGTAGATGCTCCTTGTCCAACAAATATGTTCCTGTGCCCATCTTGAAGTTGATGAGCTCCTGAATGTGTGGAGCATACCCATAGCTTATCTTTTGGTCAACAGCTGTCCTCTTGATTGTCTCTACAATCAGGCTCATGACTTTGAACTTTTGAGGGACATCAAAAAGTTGTAACAGGTTGATGGAATGTCCTCTGATCATCTTGTGATCTCCTGACTTGGGTAGCAGAGTGTGCCTTAGGATTGTGTTGATGGTAGGCAGACCAAACAACAAGTAATGTACAGATCCAAGCTTGTGTGTCTCCAAAGCTTTATCTGGGATCTCTTTGTACATGTTTGCCATTGAGTTGTGGTCTTTCTTTTTCTTGGCATACACATCCAAGTCATCTTCATGTTCCTCTGGGGCATTGATCAGCTTGGCCCATTCTTCAACAACGGATTGGTACCTAGTACCTTCAGACATCCATATGATCTTCCCATTTGGGTAAAAGTGAACAGTGGAGTAAAACTGCATGATCAGCTCATCATTCCATTTTGTGAGCTTCTGCCCAACAAATTTGTCAACTCCACATGCTTTGAAGCTGTCATACAATCCTGGGAAGTGATTTTCCTTCTCCTTGATGTACTCCCAATCAACCCATCTCATATCACATACACAAAATTGTCTCATAGAAGTCTTGCTGTTCTTTGGTATGAAATATGTAATCAACTGCAGTCCTCCTCCTCATAGCATAGGGATCAGACTGTCTCCACAATCTCAGTCGAACATCTTTTCTGATGTGCATGTCTTCAGCCACTGGATGAGCATCATTGTGGTCTGGAATCTTGGGTTTCAGTTTTCTCAAAATAAGAGACTCATCATCCTCTTCTTCAGCTTGAGGCACTGGGGCCTTGTTCTTCTCTTCAGCAGAAATACTTCTAGTGTTTCTTTTGGGCTTTGGGGGTTTCCGAGCTTGAGCTTTGGGAGCAGACTTGGGCTTTGATGGAGCAGCCCCTGACTTGATTGCATCTCCCATGAGCTTCTGAGCTTTGGGTGCTGGAGCATCCTCTTCTTCTTCTTCTTCAGAATCTCTTACCATAGTTGATTTTCCAAGCACTCTTGCAGTTGTGGTTCTTGCTCTCTTCTTTTTCTTGTCATCTCCTCCTGCTTCACCATCATCTGATTCTATGGTGAATTTCATGGTTTCTCCTGTTGGAGCTTTCCTTGGCTTTGACATTGGGATCCTTCTGGCAGGTGCCTTCTTGTTCAAGCCTGGCTTTGTTGCAGCAGATGTGCCATATTCTTTCTTCAGGACTTTCTTCTTTGAGGTGCCCTCATCCTCAACAGCCACATAATCCTCATCCTCAGAGTCTGAGGTTCTCTTCTTCCTGGTTCTGGTGGCTGCCTTGGGCAAGTTGCTAGGTGTGCTTCTACTGCCCTCACCATAGCTGCTTGAGGGATCTGAACCCTCACTCAATTGCACATGTTCTTCAGATTTGTTCTGACTGTCACTCTGGTCAGACATCTTGGCAATCTTACTGACAGCAAACCCTATGAATAGATGTAGTTGAGGTAGAGTGGATGAGCATCACAAAGTGCAGAGTTTTTGCAAAGCAGATGACTCAAAAACTTACTTTTAGTTCTCCACAGAAAGCATTTCGGAGCTACCGATTTGTTAAACTCGGTGATACCGAAGCAATTTTGGAACCTAAACTAGTGAACTCGGTCAGACCGAGTCACAGTTCAGTGGAACCGAGACTGCTAGGGTTTCACAGAGAATCGAACTCGGTCGCACCGATTTGCAGTTTTCGGTTAGACCAAAAACGCATGTGCTATGGCCTAAGCCAAATCGGTGAGACCGATTTCTACAACTCGGTCGGTCCGAGATGAGTTTGGCGGAGACCTAACACTAAATTTTCAAATCAAATCTAACCTAAAGAATGTTTTCAGTGGATGGATTGTTTGCATACGTGGTAAAGATCATGGCAAAGCAATGTGCTATGAATCAGAGTTAAAGGAATAGCACATAGAATCGAATCCATACCCTAGTTCGGCGGGAGTTCTCTACGACGGCAACGGCGGAGCAGAAATCCGTTGACAGCAACGGAAACCAGCGGCGGGAGGTCGCTGGCAGCGAGGAGACGATCCAGAGACCCGAGGAGGCAGAGCAGGACACACGCGCGGGCTGAGGGGTTTGAAGAAATTTCCAAAATCTCACCCGTGGGTTTATATATCCCGACCCTGTCGGCGTGACCGAGTGGAACAACTCGGTGGCACCGAGATGCAGAATCGCAAGCAGTACTGCAACTCGGTGTGACCGAAAAGTTCAAATCGGTTGCACCGAGATGGAAAACCTAGATCAACTTAGTGAACTCGGTGTGACCAAAGTGGATGACTCGGTCATGCCAAAATGCACAAAGAGGTTTTGGAAGTTTAAGTCTATGACGAATCGGGGACTCCAATTGCTCCTCACACAGAGTGGTTTGACACTGACTTGATCCAACTTTGTGATGTAGCATTAATAGAGTTTGAGACGAGAAAAGCATAGGTAGCTAGAGGGAGTTCTTAGGCATTCTTGTCCATCCATTTGGCAAAAGAGAAAAAGCCAAACAATCAAAACAACAAATGGATGTCCTTGAATGAGTAAAATATGCAATCAACATGCTCACACAATAAAATGGCAAATGAAATATGTGACAAAGCATGCACAATCACTCTAGTATCTATCAAGCAATTTGGTGATGACTAGGTCATCTATATATGAGTATATTGACTTAGGAGTCAAATGAGAACATTTGATCATAGGTCATACTCATCGTTTAAGCTCAAGTGGGGTTACCACTTTTACATAAAGCATTGTTGTGTTCACACCATTAGAGTTGCTTTAGCTCAGTTGGTCAGAGTAAAGCTCCCCCTAGATGTGATATCCCCCCTAGGAGGTATGAACTAACCTTGGGTTTTGTCGATGATGACTTCATGTAGGTGTTGAAGATGTAGATGCTTAACGTTGATGTAGATCATTTGGAGCAATCAATTGGAGTGAGTTGCACTTTCAATACCTACACGGGTTAGTCCCACAAGGAACAAACAAGGATATCCATAGACATAGAGTGATGTTCACATAAGATGATGTCCATGAAAGCATTAGGTTACCTTGTCCCTTATCTTACCAACAAGAGGGTTTGTGACTCCTTGGACTAGTGCAGGATATGGAAGTTGTTTGCACATGTCCTTGCCAAAGGATATGAGTGAAGTATGTTGGCGCAGTCACCCTCAAGAACTCTCTAGTTCTTTTTCTTCGGGATCCACACCATCTTGATAGGAATCCTTGGAGTTGTAGTCGTACTTGATGAAGTGGAACTTGATGTAGTCTTGGGAACCCACTTGACCAAGGCCTTGGGAGCTTCTTCAAATGCATCAATCTCCTCTTGAATCTTGTCCTTGCCTTTTTGCTTGTGGTCTTGTGGTGTAAGATCATCTTGAGCTTGTGTTCCTTGGAAAGAAGTGGGATCGTACTTCTCTTGTTGAGGAACAAACTTCGTCTTGGGGTATTGATCTTCTTCCCACTCAACTCCATTGAAATTGAACTTTCGTTCAAAACCAATTCCTTGATTCTTCCGGTGCCTTCCTTGCATGCGTACAATTTCCTCAAATTGTTTACTTCCGGCAAGGCTCTTGTAGACACCTTTCTCTATAATTCCCTTCAATAAGCTATTTTCTTGCTCAAGTGTAACTTGGCTAAGAGAATCATTAGTGGAATCAAGAGAGCTACTAGAAGCAACAACATTGAATTTACCATGGTTATTGTTACTACTAGATGAAGAATATTTCTTACTCTTGTTGCTAGATTTTACTTGTGGCATGTAAGTAGACAAGAGTAAACGCTTGGCAATGTAAGAAGAACTTTTCTTGCGAAGATCATCATTGATTGCTTTTAAGAGCTCATGCTCTTGCTCAAGGTTGAGCTTTTCAAAGCGTAGCTTTTCATGAGTCTTTAAAAGATCTCGATGATCTTCCAAGGTAGTTTCATGAGCTAACTTAAGAGTGTTTAGTTCTTTAGTTAGACGCTCAATCTCCTTCTTACCATCGTCATTCGTTTTATCTTGATTAGCATGATTAATAGCAAGTTCATCATGGTTTTCATAACTAGAGTTGTCAACAAGTAAGTCATCATCTCCTAGCAAATCATCTTCATCACTATTGAAATCAACATACTCGGGGTGTGATACCTTTGGATCTTTGGCCATGAAGCATCTTCCAATTCCTTCATTTGGTGAGTCAAATATGTCGTAGGAGTTGGTTGACACAAGTGCTAGACCAGCAACACCTTCATCTTGAGTGTATTCGGAGTCGGAGTGATGGTCGGAGTCGGAGCCGGATACCCATTCACCAACATGATCTTGATGTCTTCGTTTTGTGTAGCTCTTTGATGATTTGTCCTTCCTTTCCAAGTCCTTACTTCTTCGAGAGGATCTACGTTCATAGCGATCATCTCTACTCCTTCTCTCTTTTGGTGGTGATTCTTCTCTTCTACTTCTTCTTTTGGGAGAATCTTCTCTTCTTTTGTAGGGAGCCGTACACTCATTTGAGTAGTGTCCGGGTCTTCCATAATTGTAGCAATTTCGTTCATGACTTGAAGATCTTTTGTCATTGTAGGACCTTGACTTGGAACTTCTCTCCTTGCTTCTACTCTTGTAGAACTTGTTGAAGTTCTTCATCATTAGACTCAATTCTTCATTGAAGGCTTGTTTCTCACTTGATGATGTGGGAGCATCACATGAAGCTTTGTAAGCACCACTTGACTTGTTGTGGAGCTCTTCCTTATCCTTAAGTGACATCTCATGAGCAACAATTCTTCCAATGACTTCCGTTGGCTTGAGATCTTTGTAATTGGGCATCATTTGGATCAATGTGCACACGGTATCATATTTTCCATCCAAGGCTCTTAGGATCTTCTTGATGATGAATCTATCGGTCATCTCTTCACTTCCTAAGCCGGCAATCTCATTTGTGATGAGAGCAAGCCTAGAGTACATTTCAGCGACACCTTCACCATCCTTCATTTTGAACTTGTCAAGTTGAATTTGAAGCACATCCAATTTGGATTCCTTGACAGAGTCGGTACCTTCATGCATATCAATCAAAGTATACCAAATTTCCTTTGCATTCTCAAGATGGCCGATTTTGTAGAATTCTTCGGGGCACAATCCGTTGAAGAGAATATCACAAGCTTGAGCATTGTATTGCAACATCTTCAACTCTTCCGCGGTAGCTTCACGGTTCGGTTATCTCCCATCAAAGAATTCACCTTGCAAGCCAATACACACAATAGCCCAAACGGCGGGGTTATGTCAAAGAATATGCATTTTCATCTTATGCTTCCAACTAGCAAAATTAGTACCATCAAAGTAAGGACCTCTATGGTGGTAATTTCACTCGCTAGACGCCATACTCTCCTAGGTTGTGAAACCAAGGCTAAGATCACCAAAAGCTATGGAAATCAAGGCAAATGGAGGCTAAAGATCTTATACCACTTGTAGGATCGAAAGCATGTCTAGGGGGTGATTAGACTACTTGACCAAATAAAAATCTAGCCTTTTCCCAATTTTAAGTCTTGGCAGATTTTAGCAACTTAGCACTAGTCAAGCAACCAACCTACACATGCAAGTCTAAGAGTATAGTAGCAGAATGTAAAACATTGCACATGAAGGTAAAGGAGGAGTTTGGAGGGAGCAAATTCAATGTAGACATGGAGATTTTTGGCGTGGTTCCGATAGGTTGTGCTATCGTACATCCACGTTGGTGGAGACTTCAACCCAAGAAGGGTAACGGTTGCGCGAGTCCACGGAGGGCTCCACCCACGAAGAAGCAACCTTTTCTATCCCACCATGGCCATCGCCCACGAAGGACTTGCCTCACTAGGGTAGGTCTTCGCAAAGTAAGTGATCTCCTCGCCCGTATAAACTCCTTGGTTCAACTCCACAATCTTGACGGAGGCTCCCAAGTGACACCTAACCAATCTAGGAGACACCACTCTCCAAAAGTTAATAGATGGTGTGTTGATGATGAACTCCTTGCTCTTGTGCTTCAAATGATAGTCTCCCCAACACTCAACTCTCTCTACAGATTTGGATTTGGTGGAAAGATGATTTGAGTGGAAAGCAAGTTGGAGAAGGCTAGAGATCAAGATTCATATGGTTGGAATGGGATATCTTGACCTCAACACATGAGTAGGTGGTTCTCTCTCAGAAAATGTATGATGGAAGTGTAGGCATGTTTTTATGGCTCTTTCCACGAATGAAGAGTGGGTGGAGTGGTATATATATAGCCTCCACACAAAATCTAACTGTTACACACAAATCACCAAACTCGGTGGGACCGAATAATGAAACTCGGTCAGACCGATTTAGTTCAAAATGTGAACGTTAGGAATTTCGGTGGGACCGACATGTCAACTCGGTGAGACCAATTTCACTAGGGTTAGGGCATAACGTAATCATGGTGGGACCGATTACACAAACTCGGTGAGACTGATTTTGGTAATAAGCTAACCAGAGAGTTGGTCAGGCAAACTCGGTGGGACCGGTTCGCTCATCTCGGTTGGAGCGAAACTTACGAAGGGGAAATAGAGAGTTTGCATTGCGAACTCGGTGGGACTGATCGCTCATTTCGGTTGGACCGAAACGTTATGAAGGGAAATAGAGAGTTTGCATTCCCATCTCGGTGAGACCGATATCCCTATCGATGAGACCGAAAAGACTAGGGTTTTGTGGCAGTGGCTATGTCAACTGAACTCGGTGGCGCCGAATAGAAAGTTTCGGTGGGGCCGAGTTTGACTTTTGGTTTGGGACATATGTGGATATGAGAAAGTGGTTGAGGATTTTGGAGCATATCACTAAGCATTTCGAGCAAGTAACTCATTAAGCAACACTTCATCCCCTTTTAATAGTATTGGCTTTCCTATGGACTCAATGTGATCTTGGATCACTAAAAGTTAAAATGTAGAGGCTTGAGCTTTTGAGTTTGAGCCAATCCTTTGTCCTTAGCATTTTGAGGGGTCCACATTTCTAATCCAGGCCATGCCAATCATTGAGCTTTCCTGAAACATTTGTCTTGAAATAGTATTAGCTCAATGAGCTATATGTTGTTAGGAATTACCAAAACCAACCAGGGATAGTTGCACTTTCACTGGGGTTTAAGCTTCTATCACTCTCGCAACCCATCATCTAATTGAAATTCCACAATGCATTCCCTTAGGCCCAAATATGGTGAAGTGTCATGTAGTCGACGTTCACATGACACCACTAAGGGAATCACAACATATCGAACACATATCAAGTTCACATGATTACTTGCAACATGATTTCTCCCGTGACCTCAGGAACAAAAGTAACAACTCACAAATGATAATCATGCTCAAGATCAGAGGGGTATTAAATATCATAATTGATCTGAACATATAATCTTCCACCAATTAAACCATATAGTAAAACTACAAGATGTAATCAACACTACTAGTCACCCACAAGCACCAATCTATAGTTTCGGTAACCAGATTGAACATGATAGATGGACTAGGGTTTGAGATGAGATGGTGCTGTTGAAGATGTTGATGGAGACTGCCCTCCCCAAGATGGGATTGTTGTTGGTGATGATGATGACGATGATTTCCCCCTCCGGGAGGGAATTTCCCCCGGCGGAATCGCTCCGCCGGAGGGAAAAAGTGCTCCTGCCCAAGTTCTGCCTCGAGACAGCGGCTCCGTCCGAATAGTCCTCTCCTTATATTTTTTCTAGGTCAAAATGACCTATATACCAGAAGATGGGCACCGGAGGCGGGCCTAGGTGAGCACAACCCACCAGGGCGCGCCTGGGCCCCCTGGCGCGCCCAGGTGGGTTGTGCCCACCTAGTGGGCCCTCTCTGGTAGTTATTTGCTCCAATATTCCTCAAATATTCCATAAAAATTCTCCGTGAATTTTCAGCTTATTTGGAGTTGTGCGGAATAGGTAGCCTGACGTAGCTTTTCCAGGTCCAGATTTCCTGCTGGCGGAATTCTCCCTCTTTGTGTATACCTTGCATATATGAGAGAAAAGGCATTAGAATTACTCCAAAAGGCATTATTATGGATAAAAACATCTTAAATAACAGTAAGAAAACATGATGCAAAATGGACGTATCAGTCACTACAGTAAATATGAGGCCCATGGTTATTGTGGCCTAGTTTTAAAAATTAGGTTATTGCGGCCACTAGAAAACCGCGGAAAAAGAACTGCACTGACTACAAGCAAACAAATAAACAAGACAACAAGGAAATAAATAAGCAAGCAACTTACGCTAGGCTATCACGGCTATTACACATATTACATCCACTGGGCATCAAAGTTCGCCACTAGTGCAAATATAGTTTACAAAGCAGCATATGGCATACACTGGTTGTCAAAGTGGCGACCAGTGCAAATAAACGCCGCAGCAAAACAAGTCCAGAACTGAAACCACTTCAGAAGAGCTCAAGAAACAATATCCTGGGTACCCATAATGCTGGCAAGATGCTTAGAAAGCTTATTAACTTTCTCTTGTTTTGCGCTTAAATCCACCAGCACTTGTTGTTGCACCAGAATGTATGCATCTGAATTCTGCAGGGACTTCCTTAGTCCTTCGGCTGCCTGTCGCAGAACATCTGATCGATGTCTTTCAACTTGAAGTTGAGACTCAAGAAGTCGAACTGATTCAGGCAGCGAGTTCGAAGAGCTGGTGCCAGCAGTAGTAGCCAGTAACTCGAACACTACATCAAGACAGGACTTTGGGGTTATCTCAATGTCTTCAATATAGTTTTTATCAGCTTTCTTGGAGACCAACAGGGATGTCTCACTATCTTGAACCTTATCTGCATTACTTCCTTTACCATTGCATAACGGGGTACTCTTCTCCAATATTTTATCCGCATTCTAAAAGAGAAACTAACAGACACATCACGGGTTTACCATGTTGTATATGAAACTCATTTTGGTAAACCAGTTCAGTAGTAAGGTGGACAGGATAACAACATGAAACAAACATATATCTATGTAGTATTGTCACTGTATGGTCTATATCATTCTAGTTTATGTTCCGAAATAAAGATAGAGACAGTTCAAATCATATCTATTTAAGACAAAGCAGCATAGACAAAATATAAGTGTGGGAAACTACACAGCAATAACAACACTTGTAATGTGCATGGCATAAGAACATAATTGTTTATTCAATTGAAACTAAAATCAACATAGAGCAAGTTACAACAGCAAACACATTAAAGAAACAGGTTTAAAACATACCTGTTGCGCCATTGGAGTTTCAATTGCATCCTTCAAATTTGAAATTAGTTGGTATGAGTAAATACAGTGATGCAAGAGCAAAGGAGTATAACCATAGCTACGGAACCTAACCTGAGAACAATTCTTCTTCTTCTTTAAGCGTTGACTTGGGGTTCGAAGTGGTGGTTGATACGTCTCCAACGTATCTATAATTTTTTATTGTTCCATGCTATTATATTATCTGTTTTGGATGTTTTGTATGCATTAATATGCTATTTTATATGATTTTTGGGACTAACCTATTACCTAGAGCCCAGTGCCAGTTCCTGTTTTTTCCTTGTTTTAGAGTTTCGCAAAAAAGGAATACCAAACGAAGTCCAAATGGAATAAAACTTTCGCGATGATTTTTCTTGGTCCAGAAGACACCCAGGAGACTTGGAGTGCAAGTCAGAAGAGCCATGAGACGGCAACAAGGGTGGAGGGAGCGCCCAGGGGGTAGGGCGCCCCCCGACCTTGTGGGCCCCTCGGTGACCCCCTGACCTAGATCTTCCTCCTATATATTCTCAAATACCCCAAAAACTTCGAGGGGAGTCACGAATCCACTTTTCCACCGCCTCAACCTTCTGTACCCGTAAGATCCCATCTAGGGGCCTTTTCTGACATCCTGCCGGAGGGGGATTCGATCACGGAGGGCATCTACATCAACACCATTGCCTCTCCGATGAAGCGTGAGTACTTTACCACAGACCTATGGGTCCATAGCTAGTAGCTAGATGGCTTCTTCTCTCTCTTTGATTCTCAATAGAAAGTTCTCCTCGATGTTCTTGGAGATCTATTTGATGTAATACTCTTTTGTGGTGCGTTTGCCGAGATCCGATGAATTGTGGATTTATGATCAGCTTATCTATGAATATTATTTGAATGTTCTCTGAATTCTTTTATGCATGATTTGATATCTTTGCAAGTCTCTTCGGACTATCGATTTGGTTTGGCTAACTAGATTGTTTTTTTGCAATGGGAGAAGTGCTTAGCTTTGGGTTCAATCTTGCGGTGTCCTTTCCCAGTGACAGTAGGGGCAGCAAGGCATGTATTGTATTGTTGCCATCGAGGATAAAACGATGGGGTTTTCATCATATTGCTTGAGTTAATTCCTCTACATCATGTCATCTTTCTTAAAGCGTTACTCCGTTCTTTATGAACTTAATACTCTAGATGCATGCTGGATAGTGGTCAATGTGTGGAGTAATAGCAGTAGATGCAGAATCATTTCAGTCTACTTGACACAGACATGATGCCTATGTTCATGATCATTACCTTAGATATCGTCATAACTTTGCGCTTTTCTATCAATTGCTCGGCAGCAATTTGTTCACCCACCGTAATATTTCTACCTTGAGAGAAGCCTCTAGTGAAACCTATGGCCCCTGGGTCTATTTTCCATCATATAAGTTTCTGATCTACAATTTTAGTTTCCAATTTACTTTCTTTGCAATCTTTTATTTTCCGTTCCATAAAACGAAAATACCAAAAACATTACTTTACCATTTATCCATCTCTATCAGATCTCACGTTGCAAATAACCGTGAAGGGATTGAAGACCCTTTTATCGCGTTAGGTGCAAGTTGGTGTTTGTTTGTGCAGGTATTCGGTGGCTTGCGTGTTGTCTCCTACTGGATTGATACCTTGGTTCTCAAAACTGAGGGAAATACTTACTCTACTTTGCTGTGTCACCCTTTCCTCTTCAAGGGAAAAACCAATGCAAGCTCAAGAGGTAGCAGGAAGTATGTCTGGCGCTGTTGGCGGGGAGATCTACGCCAAGCCAAGACATACCAAGTACCCATCATAAAAACTCTCATCCCTCGCATTACATTATTTGCCATTCGCCTCTCGTTTTCCTCTCCCCCACTTCTAAAATGATTTTCAAACAGTTTCGCCTTTTCTTCGCCCCTCTTTCGTTCGTCTTCTCCGCTTGCTCATTTGCTCATTTGCTCGTTTGTCGCCACCATGTCTGAAATTGGGGAGGTTATCACTGAAAAGGATAGTAGTGAGGATGGGGGAAACTTTGATGCTTTTGCTAATTCTGTTCCACATGAAGAAACTACTATCTTGCACGCTAAGAAATTCCGCATATGTAGCGGAAATATTATTGGAAAGGGGGTTATTCAAGATTTCTTTACTTGTGTCAATGCACTCCCCACCATGGGTGGATCTATCCTCCATAAAACTAGTAGCCTTGTGGATGCTATATCTTTGCTTGTCGTTGAACTTGAAAGACAATTCACATGCATTTGTCCATACAAAGGATTTTTCTAGAGTTTTCTTATATTGAGCATTCTTCTGTTAAGCGTGCCGCCACTATATTCCTAGCTCATGAGTTTAGATTTATTATGAAAGAAGCTAGTGAAATTTTCGCTCATTATAAAGTAGATGGTGGTCGGCCTCCCATAGAGGTAATTCTATTTAATCGAGAGGATATAATGCGTTTACGGTCTTTAGATCATGTTGCTTATAACGAAAATTTAAGAAAGAGGGTTCCTACCGATGTTTTAGTCAATAAGATTTCTGAGCTTAATGATGATTTTGCTATTCAAAACAATGGATTGGGTTTCTCTCTTGGACACAAGCTCATGACTTTTTGCCAAAAGAATGCTTATAATGATGAGTTGGTCATCCAATATGAAGGGCCGAAGGAGGAATAAATTCCTCCCGAGATCGATTTTGGGGATTCTTATCACATTAAATTTAGCCCTTTTGGTTACTTTTGCTTACCTCAAAGAAAACTTGCTGCTGAACGAAGGGAGTATGAGATGAGTTTTCGAGATTCGCCTTATCATTATTACGATTATACCTAGATCTATTCGTGTTTTATGCCTAGCTAAGGGTGTTAAACAATAGCGCTTGTTGGGAGGCAACCCAATTTTCTTTTTGCTTTTACTTTTTAGGTTCTGTTTTGCAATAAATATTTCATCTAGCCTCTGGTTAGATGTGGTTCTGTGTTTTAATTAGTGTTTGTGCCAAGTAAGACCTTTGGGATAGCCTATGGTGATAGTTAATTTGATCTTGCTGAAAAACACAAACTTTTGCGCTCACGGAAACAATTCTCATTTTTAGGTGAAGAGTGACTTTTAGTTGATTCTTTTTTAAAAAGATTTAGTCAAATTATCTAGGACATCCTAATTTCTCAGGATTTTTAAAGTTACAGAAGTATTCGAAATATCTGGATTGCTACAGACTGTTCTGTTTTTGACAGATTCTGGTTTTCGCGTATTGTTTGCTTATTTTGATGCATCTATGGCTAGTATCGGGGGTATGAACCATGGAAAATTTGGAATATAGTATATATTACACCAATATAAATAAAGAATGAGTTCACAACAGTACCAAAAGTGGTGATTTATTTTCTTATACTAACTGTCGTGGATTTGTCACGGCAGATGTCCTAGTGTGAGGACTTAGTCGTGAGGCCAACGCATCTATGTGGTAGTTTGAGAGGGGTTAGTGGGACGAGAGACGCGAGGTTTTTACCCAGGTTCGGCCCCTCACGGTGGAGGTAAAAGCCTACATCCTGCTTCATTGATATTGATGATGATCACGATTACAAGGGTGCTCTATCCCGAGAGCTATTGACTTGTCTGTCTAAGCCTAACTTGTGAAAACTTGTGAAACTTGTCCCTCTTGGGGTGCCCTGCCCCTCCTTATATAAGTTGAAGGGGCAGCTTACATGACTAGTCCTAGTAGGATTAGGATTACTCTATTACAAATAGAGTCCTAGTCTTGCTTCCTTTGTAGGAGAATATTCCTTATGCCTTTCATCTTAAGACGGCCTACCATAACGTAAGCCGGCCTTCTGGGCCTTGAGCCTTCTAGGCCTCCGGTTCTTGTCGGTCCTCTGACCCGCCTGCCGGGTCACCAATAAGTCACCTAGCTCTGACGGGTCTTCAATGAATGGAGAGATCCGGGCAGGTCATCAGTGAGTCGCCAAGTCTGGCCGGGTCATATATCCGGCCGGGTCATACCGCGGGGTATATCCCCGACATTAGCCCCCGGTTTAATTTGGATTTACCCATGTTAAACTGATCCTGCAAAATAAACACAAAAACAAAATAGACAGGTTGTGCTCCGGGTTAAAAGTTTTTTCTGAACCGGTACCTGATCATCCTTAAGTCCTTGTCATTCCCTTCTCCTACAAAATCCGGGTCAATAGACCAGCTTCATTATCAATTTGCTCACATTGGTTTCTCACAGAAATATTGTGAAGAATGATTCATTTGATTCAGCTCCCAATGCTTAAAAAATATTGGTCTTGAAATACTCATCTGATTTTCAGCTGGCTTGAAGATGTAGATCTCTCTTATATGCATATCACTTGTAGCCCCCATGTCTTAAGAAGGGAGCATAGTAACAACTTAAGACTTGCTTCAATATAAATGTTGCAACCTTGAAGAAATCTAGGTTGTTCATCTCAGTCACTAATCAAAATTGAATATTCCACATATGTAGCCCCCAAGTGCCGGGTTGTCATGGTTGCAGCAACCTGGGACTTGTAATTGCCTTGAATTTGTAACAGAAGCAATTGGTAGCCCCCAAGGGTCGGCTCATTACGATGTGATGAGTCGGGTCTTCAACGAGGCAAGTAAGAAATAACCTTGCATTAGCCCCCAAGTGCCATGGTGCATGCTGGCAGTGACATGGGACTATTCCTTCCATTGTAGAATAACTCATATCCATTGATAAAATAATAGCTATTGCGCTGAAGCAACTTTGAAAACCTCAATCATAATACTGGTTGTTGATAATCATAAAAATCCAGCCATGTTGGATATTCAAGATTTGAATAGTATAATCCGGTATGAAAACCTCAATCATTCAATATCATCATGAAAATCCAGCCAATTTTGGCTATGAAAGATGTGAATACCTTATCAGTTGACAAGTAAATTCGGAGTTTAAATACTCGGCGGCTCTTGGCCGATGGTGACTTAATGCGCACTCATTGTAAGCCAGAATTTTTTATAACCCGATGGCTTATAGCCTTTGAGAAAATCCAGAATGGATAACCCTTTTGAAACATCAATTTTGATGATGAGCTTGAATTTACATGACATAGTTCTACAAACCCTGCATAGAGTTTAAACAACATATACCCTGGCGACTTAACATCAAAAGCCAGGGCGGGTTATCAAACCTCGCATATTCATATAACTAGGAAAATCATACCTATAGAATTGATTTATACTGTTGGCTTATATTGCCATGCCCAGTGAGGGTAATAATCCAATGATTTATAAGCGCATGAATTCCAATGGCGCAACCCAAAATATACTGGCGACTTAACGTCCAAAGCCAAGGCCAGTTTATCAAACCCATATGTACTTATATCAAAATAAATATCATACATGTGATATTTTTGGTCATACTCCTGGTTCAACATATACCTATGTTTGAGCTGTGCTGTGCAACAGACTCTCTTGGGTCCTTTTAACCCGGGCATTAAAACTCCAAGTAGGTCAGAGCTATGCTCATATGAAGTTATAATATTGGCTTGATAGCTGGTTTACCAGGGTAATCAGAGTTGTGCTCTTATGAAATTATCATATTGGCTTGATAGCCGAATTACCAAGGTAATCAGAGCTGTGCTCTTATGAAGTTATCATATTGGCTTGATAGCCGAATTGCCAAGGTAATCAGAGCTGTGCTCTTATGAGATTATCATGTTGGCTTGATAACCGAATTACCAAGGTAATCAGAGCTGTGCTCTTATGAAATTATCATATTGGCTTGATAGCTGAATTACCAAGGTAATCAGAGATGTGCTCTTATGAAATTATCATATTGGCTTGATAGCCGAATTACCAAGGTAATCAGAGTTGTGCTCTTATGAAATTATCATATTGGCTTGATAGCCGGATCCAGAAGGTAGTAACGCTATGTTCTCTTTGGTGAATACACCTATGTTTGAA
Organism: Triticum aestivum; assembly: GCF_018294505.1. Taxonomy (NCBI): domain Eukaryota; kingdom Viridiplantae; phylum Streptophyta; class Magnoliopsida; order Poales; family Poaceae; genus Triticum; species Triticum aestivum. Next base: position 167,676,911 of record NC_057811.1, on the reverse strand, counting down.
CAGGAAGCCCCCAAGTGATTTGTAAGCGTGGCGTTGCGCCGGATCAAGAGGGATATTCACAGCTATGCTCAATGAGCAGGAAGCCCCCAAGTGACCATCTAAAAGTGTGGCGTTGCGCCGGATCAAGAGGGATATTCACAGCTATGCTCAATGAGCAGGAAGCCCCCAAGTGACCAATGATATGATAAGCCAATAATGCAGGATACCCATGTTTGAACCGTGCATCATGGCAGCTAGTTCTCTTTGGCAACCTTTAATTTTTCTGAGAAAATCGAACTTGCGAGAGATGAATTCTTTTTTGAGCCGGAATTTTAAACCGGATATTGAGAGCTTCAAGCTTTGTGAGAGATAGATTTCCCTTGAGCCGGATTTTAAACCGGAATCCTTCATTTTAAGCCGAAAATTTTCTGACGACCTTTAAATTTTTGCCAATAGGGCAGTAGCCTCCGGGATTGGGTTATTTCTCCTCCAATGACCCGGTGTTCTTGAATTCACTGAAACCGGCCAATTCTGCCAAGTCATATCATTGTAGCCCCTGAGTCTCAAGACGACTCGAGGATTTGACTTGAGATTCTTCATATGTGACCATAGTATAAAAGATATATCCTTGGCGTTTGATAACATGATGTAAATTCACTTTTGCAATGAAGATTTTTTCTGGAATTTTCCTCGAGGCGTCTCAACCAGTGAAAAATTTACTATAAGAAAGAGCCGGCCGTGGCATTGCAAACTGGCACGGATGGGCGAGTCGGCTGTGGTGTTGTAAGCCGGTGCAGATGGGCGATTCGGGCGCGGCGTTGTAAGCCGGCGCAGACAGGTTATTCGGGCACGGCGTTGTAAGCCGGCGCAAACGGGCGAGTCAATCACGAGCGCGTTCCCGGCGAGTTGATGTAGATCGAGTTGCACGGGCGGCAGCTTGCGCACACCCGTTCAACAGCAAGCGGGCGCGGACGCCGGTGCATGACGATGCTATGCACATTTCATAGGCACAGCATGGCACCACCTTGATAATGAACCATTGTCCTGCACATAAAAATATACAGACCAAAGTAATTGTTCTATGATGGAAACAATATATGTCAATAAAATAGACTTAGATGGATATCACCTGATTTGTTCGGACGACCGATGGTCCGTATATAGCGTCCGTTAATAATTTTTCAACATAGTTGCTGACCACTTTGACTTTTCTTCAAACCAGTCCCCTTTATCCTTTTTAGTAGGAATCGGGCGGCTCAGAAGTCGGAGGAAAGCAGCAGGCGACCGGCGAGGCATAAGCAGCCGCGGCTTAGAGCAGCAGGGTGGCTCGGCGACCCGGAGCGATGCGACTTGGCGATGGTGTCTTGAAACCGAACAACAGAGATAAATAGAGGAGGCTCCGGTGTTGGTTCCTTGAGGCCGCGAAGACGCGCCGGTTTAACTTGAAGGCAAGGCGAGGCCGATGGACCGGCGTTGGTGAGTTGGAGCAGCAAAGCGGGACTGTGGCAGCGAGTCATAGCAGCTCGATGATGGCAGCTGAAGCAGGCCGCGCCGGCGAGGACAACCCGGCGGCATGGCTGCGGGTCTCAGTTGTGGAGGCACTCGAAGTGAGCTGAGACGGCTGGCGGCTCAAGGCAAACCTGCTGCCACAACAGCCAAGGCAGCCGCGGATCAACAAGGGCGGAGACGGTGACTTGCAGAGGCACGGGGGCAGTGGTAAGTATCCGGCTCGAGGCTGCAACGGCGGAATGATGCATCGGCAATGGCAGAGCCGCAGCCGCGTAGGATCGGCGGGTCGACACAGGCGGAGCCAGCTAGCGGCTAGACCGTCCGGCTTAAGGGGCTCCGTAGTGGACGCAACGATTTGTAGCGCGGGTGGCTCTGGGCGGCGTTGGCTGCTAAAGCAAGGCTGTAGCCGATGCGGGCGTCGCAGGCACGTGGAGGCGGGTCGCTGCAATGAGAGTCCGGCAAGATGGGTCAACGAGGCAGCATCTCGTGATAGTAGTGGCCTCGAGGCAGAAACGGCGGCTTGCTGGTGGTTTGAAGGTGAGGCCGCGGCGGCTCAACGGTGGCCCGTGGACGCGCGGCTGGAATAGCTACTGGCACCGAGGAGCAGCAAAGCGACGCGAGGTCTGCACGGGGCAGCTCAGAGACCGAGTTTGGCTTCTTTCTTCTCTGATTCCGATGGAATTGTTCCCTTTTCCTTCTAGGACTAGGACTCGATGAACACGGCTAGCAGATTGCAGATTGCTCTGGACCCCGCGGAGAAAATACAAAATACCCTTTATCCATGATCTAGTCGGTGCCTTCGTGGCTGTAGATGTAGTGGTATTTAAATAATGTAGCACTTAATTAGTACTAGTCTTGGTCACGTACTAGTGCAAGTACTAGTTGATTCCTTGGATTTCTGCAGCTAGACTAAAAAATCATCACCAGCCTTCATCTGTACTAATGTTGACGCAAAGAGGAGCAACAATCTGACCCGGATACTGTAATACGTGTACTTGCAGCAGAAAAAACTCATATCAAACCGGGCGATCCATGGCAATTTCTTAAAAACAACGCGTTAACCCAATTACTTGGTGACGTCGAATCAAATTCTTTTCTGGTATCATCTGCAGCGGAAAAAGCGATCTGTGCTCGGATTCAATGGGTCGCGGTGCAACGCATGAGGCGCCCGCACACAAACCCTAAAAACTCTACGGATCTCGTATCTGCCGGCTCCAAAATTTTAATCATAATTCTGGCCTTCCAACGATAAATTTGCCGGCTCTATCTGTGGTCGCCCGACGGGTCACGCGGTCGTTCCATGCTGGCTTTTTTCTTTTTCCATCTGATTAATCGTGAACCTCTTGATCCCTAAGAAAGATCCCTCCAAGAACTCAACACCATCATGCGCAGGCCCCACGGTGGGCGCCAACTGTTGTGGATTTGTCACGGCAGATGTCCTAGTGTGAGGACTTAGTCATGAGGCCAACGCATCTATGTGGTAGCTTGAGAGGGGTTGAGTGGGACGAGAGACGCGAGGTTTTTACCCAGGTTCGGCCCCTCACGGTGGAGGTAAAAGCCTACACCCTGCTTCATTGATATTGATGATGATGATCACGATTACAAGGGTGCTCTATCTTGAGAGCTATTGACTTGTCTGTCTAAACCTAACTTGTGAAAACTTGTGAAACTTGTCCCTTTTGGGGTGCCCTGCCCCTCCTTATATAAGTTGAAGGGGCGGCTTACATGACTAGTCCTAGTAGGATTAGGATTACTCTATTACAAGTAGAGTCCTAGTCTTGCTTCCTTTCTAGGAGAATATTCCTTATGCCTTTCATCTTATGCCGGCCTACCATAACGTAAGCCGGACTTCTGGGCCTTGAGCCTTCTAGGCCTCCGGGTCTTGTCGGTCCTCTGACCCGCCTACCGGGTCACCAATGAGTCACCTGGCTCTGACGGGTCATCAATGAATGGAGAGATCCGGCAGGTCATCAGTGAGTCGCCAAGTCTGGCCGGGTCATATATCCGGCTGGGTGATACCGCAGGGTCTATCCCCGACACTAACGGAGCTTACGAGATTTTCTGTTGAAGTTTTGTGTTGTGAAGTTTTCATGTTTTGGGTAAGAATTTGATGGACTATGGAACAAGGAGCGGCAGGAGCCTAAGCTTCGAGATTCCCAAGGCACCCCAAGGTAATATTCAAGGAGGCCAACGAGCCTAAGCTTGGGGATGCCCCGGGAAGGCATCCCCTCTTTCATCTTCGTCTATTGGTAACTTTACTTGAGGCTATATTTTTATTCACCACATGATATGTGTTTTGCTTGGAGCGTCTTGTATGATTTGAGTCTTTGCTTTTTAGTTTGCCACAATCATCCTTTCTGTACACACCTTTTGGGAGAGACGTGCAGGAATCATGATTTATTAGAATGATGTATGTGCTTCACTTATATCTTTTGAGCTAGGCAATTTTGCTCAAGTGCTTCACTTATATCTTTTTAGAGCACGGCGGTGGTTTTATTTTATAGAAATTGATGAACTCTCGTACTTCACTTATATTATTTTGAGAGTCTTTAGAACAGCATGGTAATTTGCTTTGGTTATAAAATTAGTCCTAATATGATAGGCATCCAAGAGGGATATAATAAAAACTTTCATATAAAGTGCATTGAATACTATGAGAAGTTTGATTCCTTATGATTGTTTCGAGATATGAAGATGGTGATATTAGAGTCATGCTATTAAGGAGTTGTGAACTTGATAAATACTTGTATTAAGGTTTGTGGGTCCCGTAGCATTCACGTATGGTGAACCGTTATGTAACGAAGTTGGAGCATGAGATATTTTTTGATTGTCTTCCTTATGAGTAGCGGTTGGGGACGAGCGATGGTCTTTTCATACCAATCTATCCCCCTAGGAGCATGCGCGTAGTACTTCGTTTTGATGACTAATAGATTTTTGCAATAAGTATGTGAGTTCTTTATGACTAATGTTGAGTCCATGGATTATACGCACTCTCACCTTTCCGCCATTGCGAGCCTCTCTAGTACCGCGCAACTTTCGCCGGTACCATAAACCCACCACATATCTTTCCTCAAAATAGCCACCATACCTACCTATTATGGCATTTCCATAGCCATTCGGAGATATATTGCCATGCTACTTTCCACCGTTCTGTTTATTATGACACGCCCCATCATTGTCATATTGCTTTGCATGATCATGTAGTTGACATCGTATTTGTGGCAAAGCCACCGTTCATCATTTTTTTATACATGGCGCTCTTGATTCATTGCACATGCTGGAACACCGCCAGAGGCATTCACATAGAGTCATATTTTTTTATCTAGTATCGAGTTGTAAGTAAATAGAAGTGCGACGATCTTCATTATTAGAGCATTGTCCCATGTGAGGAAATAAAAATATATAAAAAAAGAGAAAGGCCAAATAAAAAAAAGAAGGCCCCAAAAAATGAGAGAAAAAGAGAGAAGGGAAAATGTTACTACCCTTTTGCCACACTTGTGCTTCAAAGTAGCACCATGATCTTCATTATAGAGAGTCCCCTATAATATCACTTTCATATACTAGTGGGAATTTTTCATTATAGAACTTGGCTTGTATATTCCAACGATGGGCTTCCTCAAAACGCCCTAGGTCTTAATGAGCAAGCAAGTTGGATGCACACCCACTTAGTTTTCTTTTTGAGCTTTCACAAACTTATAGCTCTAGTGCATCTGTTGCATGGCAATCCCTACTCACTCACATTGATATCTATTAATGGGCATGTCCATAGCCCGTTGATACGCCTAGTTGATGTGAGACTATCTCCTTCTTTTTTGTCTTCTCCACAACCACCGTCTATTCCGCCTATAGTGCTATGTCCATGGCTCACGCTCATGTATTGTGTGAAAGTTGAAAAGGTTTGAGAACATCAAAAGTATGAAACAATTGCTTGGCTTGTCATCGGGGTTGTGCATGATTTGAATATTTTGTGTGATGAAGATGGAGCATAGCTAGACTATATGATTTTGTAGGGATAAGCTTTCTTTGGCCATGTTATTTTGAGAAGACATAATTATTTTGTTAGCATGCTTAAAGTATTATTGTTTTTATGTCAATATTAAACTTTTGTTTTGAATCTTACGGATCTGAACATTCATGCCACAATAAAGAGAATTACATGGATAAATATGTTAGGTAGCATTGCACATCAAAAATTCAGTTTTTATCATTTACCTACTCGAGGACGAGCAGGAATTAAGCTTGGGGATGCTTGATACGTCTCCAACGTATCTATAATTTTTTATTGTTCAATGCTATTATATTATCTGTTTTGGATGCTTTATATGCATTAATATGCTATTTTATATGATATTTGGGACTAACCTATTAACCTAGAGCCCAGTGCCAGTTTCTAATTTTTCCTTGTTTTAGAGTAGCGCAGAAAAGGAATACCAAGCGGAGTCCAAACAGAATAAAACTTTCGCGATGATTTTTCTTGGACCAGAAGACACCCAGGACACTCGCAGTGCAAGTCAGAAGAGCCACAAGGCGGCCACAAGGGTGGACGGCGCGCCCAGGGGGTAGGGCGCTCCCCCCCGACCTTGTGGGCCCCTCTGTGACCCCCTGACCTACATATTCCTCCTATATATTCTCAAATACCCCCAAAACATCGAGGGGAGACACGAAACCAATTTTCCACCGCCACAAGCTTCTTTACCCATAAGATCCCATCTAGGGGCCTTTTCCTGCATCCTGCCGGAGGGGGATTCGATCATGGAGGGCTTCTACATCAACACCATTGCCTCTCCGATGAAGCGTGAGTAGTTTACCACAGACCTACGGGTCCATAGCTAGTAGTTAGATGGCTTCTTCTCTCTCTCTCTCTCTTTGATTCTCAATACAAAGTTCTCCTCGATGTTCTTGGATATCTATTCGATGTAATACTCTTTTGCGGTGTGTTTGCCGAGATCCAATGAATTGTGGATTTATGATCAGCTTATCTACGAATATTATTTGAATCTTCTCCGACTTATTTTATGCATGATTTGATATCTGTGCAAGTCTCTTCGAACTATCGATTTGGTTTGTCCAACTAGATTGGTTTTTCTTGCAATGGGAGAAGTGCTTCGCTTTGGGGTCAATTTTGCGGTGTCCTTTCCCAGTGACAGTAGGGGCAGAAGGCACGTATTGTATTGTTGCCATCGAGGATAAAAAGATGGGGTTTTCATCATGTTGCTTGAGTTAATTCCTCTACATCATGTTGTTGGGGAACGTAGAAATTTCAAGAAAATTCCTACGCACACGCAAGATCATGGTGATGCATAGCAACGAGAGGGGAGAGTGTTGTCCACGTACCCTCATAGACCAAAAGCGGAAGCGTTAACACAACGCGGTTGATGTAGTCATACGTCTTCACGATCCGACCGATCAAGTACCGAACGCACGGCACCTCCGAGTTCAGCACACGTTCAGCTCAATGACGTCCCTCGAACTCCGATCCAGCCGAGTGTTGAGGGAGAGTTTCGTCAGCACGATGGCGTGGTGACGATGATGATGTTCTACCAACGCAGGGCTTCGCCTAAGCACCGCTACAATATTATCGAGGTGTAATATGGTGGAGGGGGGCACCGCACACGGCTAAAAGATCGTTGATCAATTGTGTGTCTATGGGGTGCCCCCTGCCCCCGTATATAAAGTAGCAAGGGGGGAGGCGGCCAGCCTAGGAGGAGGGCGCGCCAAGGGGGGAGTCCTACTCCCACCGGGAGTAGGACTCCTCCTTTCCTTGTTGGAGTAGGAAAAGGGAAGGGAGAAGGAGAAAGAAGGAAGGGGGCGCCCCCCTCCCTAGTCCAATTCGGACTAGTCCATTGGGAGGGGTGCGGCCACCCTTTGGGGCCTTTCTCTCCTTTCCCATATGGCCCATTAAGGCCCAATACGAATTGCCGTAACTCTCCGGTACTCCAAAAAATACCCGAATCACTCGGAACCTTTTCGATGTCCGAATATAGTCGTCCAATATATCGATCTTTACGTCTCGACCATTTCGAGACTCCTCGTCAAGTCCCTGATCTCATCCGGGACTCCGAACTCCTTCGGTACATCAAAACATATAAAGTCATAATATAACTGTCGTCATAACATTAAGCGTGCGGACCCTATGGGTTCAAGAACTATGTAGACATGACCGAGACACCTCTCCGGTCAATAACCAATGGCGGAACCTGGATGCTCATATTGGCTCCCACATATTCTACGAAGATCTTTATCGGTCAAACCGCATAACAACATACGTTGTTCCCTTTGTCATCGGTATGTTACTTGCCCGAGATTCGATCGTCGGTATCTCAATACCTAGTTCAATCTCGTTACCGGCAAGTCTCTTTACTCGTTCCGTAATACATCATCCCGCAACTAACTCATTAGTTACAATGCTTGCATAGCTTATAGTGATGTGCATTACCGAGTGGGCCCAGAGATACCTCTCCGACAATCGGAGTGACAAATCCTAATCTCGAAATACGCCAACCCAACAAGTACCTTTGGAGACACCTGTAGAGCACCTTTATAATCACCCAGTTACGTTGTGACGTTTGGTAGCACACAAAGTGTTCCTCCGGTAAACGGGAGTTGCATAATCTCATAGTCATAGGAACTTGTATAAGTCATGAAGAAAGCAATAGCAACGTACTAAACGATCGAGTGCTAAGCTAACGGAATGGGTCAAGTCAATCACATCATTCTCCTAATGATGTGATCCCGTTAATCAAATGACAACTCATGTCTATGGCTAGGAAACATAACCATCTTTGATCAACGAGCTAGTCAAGTAGAGGCATACTAGTGACACTCTGTTTGTCTATGTATTCACACATGTATTATGTTTCCGGTTAATACAATTCTAGCATGAATAATAAACATTTATCATGATATAAGGAAATAAACAATAACTTTATTATTGCCTCTAGGGCATATTTCCTTCAGTCTCCCACTTGCACTAGAGTCAATAATCTAGTTCACATCGCCATGTGATTTAACATCAATAATTCACATCACCATGTGATTAACACCCATAGTTCACATTGTCATGTGACCAACACCCAAAGGGTTTACTAGAGTCAATAATCTAGTTCACATCGCTATGTGATTAACACCCAAAGAGTACTAAGGTGTGATCATGTTTTGATTGTGAGATAATTTTAGACAACGGGTCTGTCACATTCAGATCCGTAAGTATTTTGCAAATTTCTATGTCTACAATGCTCTGCACGGAGCTACTCTAGCTAATTTCTCCCACTTTCAATATGTATCTAGACCGAGACTTAGAGTCATCTAGATTAGTGTCAAAACTTGCATCGACGTAACCCTTTACGACGAACCTTTTGTCACTTCCATAATCGAGAAACATATCCTTATTCCACTAAGGATAATTTTGACCGCTGTCCAGTGATCTACTCCTAGATCACTATTGTACTCCCTTGCCAAAATGTAGGGTATACAATAGATCTGGTACACAGCATGGCATACTTTATAGAACCTATGGCCAAGGCATAGGGAATGACTTTCATTCTCTTTCTATCTTCTGCCGTGGTCGGGCTTTGAGTCTTACTCAATTTCACACCTTGTAACACAGGCAAGAACTCTTTCTTTGACTGTTCTATTTTGAACTACTTCAAAATCTTGTTAAGGTATGTACTCATTGAAAAAACTTATCAAGCGTCTTGATCTATCTCTATAGATCTTGATGCTCAATATGTAAGCAGCTTCACTGAGGTCTTTCTTTGAAAAACTCCTTTCAAACACTCCTTTATGCTTTGCAGAATAATTCTACATTATTTCCGATCAACAATATGTCATTCACATATACTTATCAGAAATGCTGTAGTGCTCCCACTCACTTTCTTGTAAATACAGGCTTCACCGCAAGTCTGTATAAAACTATATCCTTTGATGAACTTAGCAAAGCGTATATTCCAACTCCGAGATGCTTGCACCAGTCCATAGATGGATCGCTGGAGCTTGCATATTTTGTTAGCACTTTTAGGATTGACAAAACCTCCTTGTTGCATCATATACAACTCTTCTTTAATAAATCCATTAAGGAATGCAGTTTTGTTTATCCATTTTCCATATTTCATAAAATGCGGCAATTGCTAACATGATTCAGACAGACTTAAGCATAGATACGAGTGAGAAACTCTCATCGTAGTCAACACCTTGAACTTGTCGAAAACCTTTTTGCGAAAATTCTAGATTTGTAGACAGTAACACTGCTATCACTGTCTGTCTTCCTCTTGAAGATCCATTTAATCTCAATGGCTCGCCGATCATTGGGCAAGTCAATCAAAGTCCATACTTTGTTCTCATATATGGATCTTATCTCAGATTTCATGGCCTCAAGCCATTTCGCGGAATCCGGGCTCATCATTGCTTCCTCATAGTTCGTAGGTTTTTCATGGTCAAATAACATGACCTCCAGAACAGGATTACCGTACCACTCTGGTGTGGATCTCACTCTAGTTTACCTACAAGGTTTGGTAGTAACTTGATTTGAAGTTACATGATCATCATCATTAACTTCCTCACTAATTGGTGTAGGAGTCATAGGAACAGATTTCTGTGATGAACTACTTTCCAATAAGGGAGCAGGTACAGTTACCTCATCAAGTTCTACTTTCCTGCCACTCACTTCTTTCGAGAGAAACTCCTTCTCTAGAAAGGATCCATTCTTAGCAACGAATGTCTTGCCTTCGGATCTGTGATAGAAGGTGTACCCAACTGTCTCCTTCGGGTATCCTATGAAGACACATTTCTCCGATTTGGGTTTGAGCTTATCAGGATGAAACCTTTTCACATAAGCATCGCAACCCCAAACTTTAAGAAACGACAACTTTGGTTTCTTGCCAAACCACAGTTCATAAGATGTCATCTCGACGGATTTAGATGCTACCCTATTTAACGTGAATGCAGCTGTCTCTAATGCATAACCCCAAAACGATAGTGGTAATAAAGTACGGTTACGATGTTTGGACACACCATTACACCGTGGTGTTCCAGCTGGCGTGAGTAGTGAAACTATTTCACATTGTATTAACTGAAGGCCAAACTCGTAACTCAAATACTCTTCTCCACGATCAGATCGTAGAAACTTTATTTTCTTGTTACGATGATTTTCCGCTTCACTCTGAAATTGTATGAACTTTTCAAATGTTTCAGACTTCTGTTTCATTAAGTAGATATACCCATATCTGCTCAAATCATCTGTGAAGGTCAGAAAATAATGATACCTGCTACGAGCCTCAATATTCATCGGACCACATACATCTGTATGTATGATTTCCAACAAATCTGTTGCTCTCTCCATAGTTCCGGAGAACGGCGTTTTAGTCATCTTGCCCATGAGGCATGGTTCGCAAGCATCAAGTGATTCATAATCAAGTGATTCCAAAATCCCATCAGTATGGAGTTTCTTCATGTGCTTTACACCAATATGACCTAAACGGCAGTGCCACAAATAAGTTGCACTATCATTATTAACTTTGGATCTTTTGGCTTCATTATTATGAATATGTGTATCACTACGATCGAGATCCAACAAACCATTTTATTGGGTTTATGACCATAGAAGGTTTTATTCATGTAAACAGAACAACAATTATTCTCTAATTTAAATGAATAACCGTATTGCAACAAACATGATCAAATCATATTCATACTCAACGCAAACACCAAATAACACTTATTTAGTTTCAACACTAATCCCGAAAGTATAGGGAGTGTGCGATGATGATCATATCAATCTTGGAACTACTTCCAACACACATCGTCACCTCTCCTTTTACTAGTCTCTGTTTATTCTGCAACTCCCATTTCGAGTTACTACTCTTAGCAACTGAACCAGTATCAAATACCGAGGGGTTGCTATAAACACTAGTAAAGTACACATCAATAACATGTATATCCAATATAGCTTTGTTCACTTTGCCATCCTTCTTATCCACCAAATAGTTGGGGTAGTTCCGCTTCCAGTGACCAGTCCCTTTGCAGTAGAAGCACTTAGTCTCAGGCTTAGGACCAGACTTAGGCTTCTTCACTTGAGCAGCAACTTGCTTGCCGTTCTTCTTGAAGTTCCCCTTCTTCCCTTTGCCCTTTTCTTGAAACTAGTGGTCTCGTCAACCATCAACACTTGATGTTTTTCTTGATTTCTACCTTCGTCGATTTCAGCATCACGAAGAGCTCGGGAATTACTTTTGTCATCCCTTGCATACTATAGTTCATCACGAAGTTCTACTAACTTGGTGATGGTGACTAGAAAATTCTGTCAATCACTATTTTATCTGGAAGATTAACTCCCACTTGATTCAAGCGATTGTAGTACCCAGACAATCTGAGCACATGCTCATTGCTTGAGCTAGTCTCCTCCATCTTTTAGCTATAGAACTTGTTTGAGACTTCATATCTCTCAACTCGGGTATTTGCTTGAAATGTTAACTTCAACTCCTGGAACATCTCATATGGTCCATGACGTTCAAAACGTCTTTGAAGTCCCGATTCTAAGCCGTTAAGCATGGTGCACTAAACTATCAAGTAGTCATCATATTGAGCTAGCCAAACGTTCATAACGTCTGCATCTGCTCCTGCAATAGGTCTGTCACCTAGCGGTGCATCAAGGACATAATTTTTCAGTGCAGCAATGAGGATAATCCTCAGATCACGGATCCAATCCGCATCTTTGCTACTAACATCTTTCAACATAATTTTTCTCTAGGAACATATCAAAAATAAACACAGGGAAGCAACAACGCGAGCTATTGATCTACAACATAATTTGCAAAATACTATCAGGACTAAGTTCATGATAAATTTAAGTTCAATTAATCATATTACTTAAGAACTCCCACTTAGATAGACATCCCTCTAATCCTCTAAGTGATCACGTGATCCATATCAACTAAACCATGTCCAATCATCACGTGAGATGGAGTAGTTTCAATGGTGAACATCACTATGTTGATCATATCTACTATATGATTCACACTCGACCTTTCGGTCTCCGTGTTCCGAGGCCATATCTGCATATGCTAGGCTCGTCAAGTTTAACCTGAGTATTCCGCGTGTGCAACTGTTTTGCACCCGTTGTATTTGAACGTAGAGCCTATCACACCCGATCATCACGTGGTGTCTCAGCACGAAGAACTTTTGCAACGGTGCATACTCAGGGAGAACACTTTTATCTTGAAATTTTAGTGAGAGATCATCTTATAATGCTACCGTCAATCAAAGCAAGATAAGATGCATAAAAGATTAACATCACATGTAATCAATATAAGTGATATGATATGGCCATCATCATCTTGTGCTTGTGATCTCCATCTCTGAAGCACCGTCATGATCACCATCGTCACCGGCGCAACACCTTGATCTCCATCGTAGTATCATTGTCGTCTCGCCAACTTATTGCTTTTACGACTATCGCTACCGCATAGTGATAAAGTAAAACAATTACATGGCGATTGCATTGCATACAATAAAACGACAACCATATGGCTCCTGCCAGTTGCCGATAACTCAGTTACAAAACATGATCATCTCATACAATAAAATATAGCATCATGTCTTGACCATATCACATCACAACATGCCCTGCAAAAACAAGTTAGACGTCCTCTACTTTGTTGTTTCAAGTTTTACGTGGCTGCTACGGGCTTAGCAAGAACCGTTCTTACCTACGCATCAAAACCACAACGATAGTTTGTCAAGTTGGTGCTGTTTTAACCTTCGCAAGGACCGGGCGTAGCCACACTCGGTTCAACTAAAGTGAGAGAGACAGACACCCGCCAGTCACCTTTAAGCAACGAGTGCTCTCAACGGTGAAACCAGTCTCGCGTAAGCGTACGCGTAATGTCGGTCCGGGCCGCTTCATCTCACAATACCGCTGAACCAAAGTATGACATGCTGATAAGCAGTATGACTTATATCGCCCACAACTCACTTGTGTTCTACGAGTGCATAGCATCAACGCATAAAACCAGGCTCTGATACCACTGTTGGGGAACGTAGTAATTTCTAAAAAATTCCTACGCACACGCAAGATCATGGTGATGCATAGCAACGAGAGGGGAGAGTGTTGTCCACGTACCCTCATAGACCGAAAGCGGAAGCGTTAACACAACGCGGTTGATGTAGTCGTACGTCTTCACGATCCGACCGATCAAGTACCGAACGCACGGCACCTCCGAGTTCAGCACACGTTCAGCTCGATGACGTCCCTCGAACTCCAATCCAGCCGAGTGTTGAGGGAGAGTTTCGTCAGCACGATGGCGTGGTGACGATGATGATGTTCTACCGACGCAGGGCTTCGCCTAAGCACCGCTACAATATTATCGAGGTGTAATATGGTGGAGGGGGGCACCGCACACGGCTAAAAGATCGTTGATCAATTGTGTGTCTATGGGGTGCCCCCTGCCCCGTATATAAAGTAGCAAGGGGGAGGCGGCCAGCCTAGGAGGAGGGCGCGCCAAGGGGGGAGTCCTACTCCCACCGGGAGTAGGACTCCTCCTTTCCTTGTTGGAGTAGGAAAAGGGAAGGGAGAAGGAGAAAGAAGGAAGGGGGCGCCCCCCTCCCTACTCCAATTCGGACTAGTCCATTGGGAGGGGTGCGGCCACCCTTTGGGGCCTTTCTCTCCTTTCCCGTATGGCCCATTAAGGCCCAATACGAATTCCCGTAACTCTCCGGTACTCCGAAAAATACCTGAATCACTCGGAACCTTTCTGATGTCCGAATATAGTCGTCCAATATATCGATCTTGACGTCTCGACCATTTCGAGACTCCTCGTCAAGTCCCTGATCTCATCCGGGACTTCGAACTCCTTCGGTACATCAAAACATATAAACTCATAATATAACTGTCATCGTAATGTTAAGCGTGCGGACCCTACGGGTTTGAGAACTATGTAGACATGACCGAGACACCTCTCCGGTCAATAACCAATAGCGGAACCTGGATGCTCATATTGCCTCCCACATATTCTACAAAGATCTTTACCGGTCAAACCGCATAACAACATATGTTGTTCCCTTTGTCATCGGTATGTTACTTGCCCGAGATTCGATCGTCGGTATCTCAATACCTAGTTCAATCTCGTTACCGGCAAGTCTCTTTACTCGTTCCGTAATACATCATCCCGCAACTAACTCATTAGTTACAATGCTTGCAAGGCTTATAGTGATGTGCATTACCGAGTGGGCCCAGAGATACCTCTCCGACAATCGGAGTGACAAATCCTAATCTCGAAATACGCCAACCCAACAAGTACCTTTGGAGACACCTGTAGAGCACCTTTATAATCACCCAGTTACGTTGTGACGTTTGGTAGCACACAAAGTGTTCCTCCGGTAAACGGGAGTTGCATAATCTCATAGTCATAGGAACTTGTATAAGTCATGAAGAAAGCAATAGCAACATACTAAACGATCGAGTGCTAAAATAACGGAATGGGTCAAGTCAATCACATCATTCTCCTAATGATGTGATCCCGTTAATCAAATGACAACTCATGTCTATGGCTAGGAAATATAACCATCTTTGATCAACGAGCTAGTCAAGTAGAGGCATACTAGTGACACTCTGTTTGTCTATGTATTCACACATGTATTATGTTTCCGGTTAATACCATTCTAGCATGAATAATAAACATTTATCATGATATAAGGAAATAAATAAGAACTTTATTATTGCCTCTAGGGCATATTTCCTTCACATGTCATTTTGATTAAAGCGTTACTCCGTTCTTTATGAACTTAATACTCTAGATGCATGCTAGATAGCGGTCGATGTGTGGAGTAATAGTAGTAGATGCAGAATCGTTTCGGTCTACTTGACACGGACGTGATGCCTATGTTCATGATCATTGCCTTAGATATCGTCATAACTTTGCGCTTTTCTATCAATTGCTCAACAGTAATTTGTTCACCCACCGTAATAATTTCTATCTTGAGAGAAGCCTCTAGTGAAACCTATGGCCCCAGGTATATTTTCCATCATATAAGTTTCCGATCTACAATTTTAGTTTCCAATTTACTTTCCTTGCAATCTTTTACTTTCTGTTCCATAAAACAAAAATATCGAAAACATTACTTTACCGTTTATCCATCTCTATCAGATCTCACGTTGTAAATAACCGTGAAGGGATTGACAACCCCTTTATCGCGTTGGGTGCAAGTTGGTGTTTGTTTGTGCAGGTATTCGGTGGCTTGCGCGTTGTCTCCTACTGGATTGATACCTTGCTTCTCAAAACTAAGGGAAATACTTACTCTACTTTGCTGCATCACCCTTTCCTCTTCAAGGGAAAAACCAACGCAAGCCCAAGAGGTAGTAGTGGTCCTCGTGCTTTGGGCACTGCAGTTGCCTTACTAACTGCTCGTGTTTGGGTGCTCTATGGTGGAGACTGTGTTGTGTCAATTGGAACTTGGTTACTATCTGCTGGGGTTGGGGTTAGAAGGGGTGTAGCTGGTTCTCTGTCCAACTGGGTAGGGGTACAATCTGCGTGAGTCTGGGTTATGTGTGGTGGGGCTGGTTCTTGGGCAAGTACAACCGTGGTTCTATCTGCATCGACAGGTAGCATGATCTTTTCTGAAGATCGTGTTTTTAGTACCACAGATACTGCCATCACCCCCTCCAATTCAAATGGCTGATAAACAAGAAAAGTAATTGAATGTACAGAAATCTAAGATAGACAGGTGCAATGGATAGTAGGGAAGAAAACAGGGCATGAAATAATTCACATTTATGTTGCCTAACCAAACATAATAGCATGACATAATTTCACATATATGATGGCCAATTAAACATGATATCATGACACAATTTCACATGTATGATGGCTAACTAAACAGGACAGAATGACATACTTCAAAATATGATGACTATGTAAACAGGATGACATGATATAACTATACGATGTGTCTATTAAAGTGGTTGCCATGCCATAATTCACAAACATGCCGTCGATGGAAACATGATGGCATGATATAATTCACGGATAGAATGACATAATTCAAAATACGATGACTATGTAAACACGATGAGATGATATAACTATATTATGTCTTTAGAAAATGGGTTTGCATGCCATAATTCAGATACATGTTGTCTATGTAAACATCATGGCATGATATAATTCAAATATATGATTTATATACTAAGCAAGTGAGCAGAAGGCAATCACATATATGATGTGTCAACTGTGGAGATGGCATTCAATATTGTGTATATGATGTAAAAACTAAGCATTGCAAGACAACATATGCATGATATGAGTAATATAACCCTGCCAAGTCTGAGCATACACCTCAGGGGGGTAATAGGACTGGTCATCTGCCTCTGATTCCTCCTCTAAGGAGCTATCTGTAACCAGCAAGATATCTGCTTCAGCAGGTAGCATTGTCTGCTCTAAAGACCTTGTTTTCACTCTAGATTTCTCCATCACCAATTCAAATGGCTGATGCACAGGAAGAGCAGTTGAATATACAAACATTGTCGACAAAAGCAATGAGAAATACAAAAGCAATGAGAAAGCACAGGAAGAGCTCGGAGAGATCGAGATTGAGCCAAAGGAATAGGATATCTGCAAGAGAAGGGCCTCCCTCGCCGGGCAGGCGAGCCCGACAAGGGGCCAGGCCACCATCAGAAGAAAGCAACCAAGACTCCCTGGCAGCGCCTACCAGGGCTTGCGGGGCCTGAACCACCCCGCCAACCGCGCAAGTACGACCCACGTCGTCAATCAGTGCGGTTTCAAGCCGCAAGGTGATTAAGTGGCAGAATTTGCCACATGGCAGCCATCTCCTACAGAAGAAACAATCAGGTGACACTCGTCCAATGACGTGTCAAGAGAACAGGTGCGGTGCTGGCGAGATAAGCTCGGCAGGCCTTGCCGGGCAGCTAGTGATGTGACACTGAGTGGTGCATTTAATGCACCCTGCCAGCCCACAGAGTTAGGTATGATAGCACTGTTTGCTATCATATCAGTGGGTAATGACTATTTTGCCACTTTGGTGACCCCTTAGTCTATAAAAGGAGGCCCATGGCAATCATAGGAGGGGGTTAGAGGTTTGGAAACTTGACAAAACCCAAGCCACCATACGCTTGTGGTCACCGTAGCCCTGAGGCGGGCCTTGCCGGGCAAGTGTACCATGCACCACCATGTTCATTTCCACCATCAATCCACCAAAGCAGGAGTAGGGTCTTACGCCTCGCGGCGGACCGAACTTGGGTAAATTGCTTGTGTGCTCTCTGCCATGCTGCCGCCCGCTGCCCTGCTCTTTGTGCAACGCGACGTCCCCTGCCGAACCAGCAAGGGGCCGCCCGGTCCCATAGATGGCCGCGGATATCCCACGACATCTTTGGCGCGCCAGGTAGGGGGCTCGCTTGTGCGAACCTAAAGGCGTGCGCAGCGCGTCATCTTCGTCGCCATCTTCGTCTTCGACGACGCCATCAACCATGGTAGCCAAGAAGAATAAGTCCGACCCTTCGGCCCAGCCATCTACCTCAAAGGTTCCGCCGCCCATGGCCTCAGATACCGCGGGGGATGCGGGGACAAGTGAGGACGTGAGCGCTGCTGGGGGCATGGCAGGAGCAGGTGGCGCCATCGCCACTCGCCCTGCGGCCGACACGGGGGCTGAAGGCGTCGGAGGAGAACAGCTTCAACAGTGTCTCGACGGTCAAGCTCCGCAAGGTATGGACGGGAGGGTGGCTCCGCTTACATCCCCTCCTCCCACCGACGGGCGCAGACCCAGCAACGGCGCTCGGTCCGGGATGAGCCACCGTCCTCCGGCCTTCCCTGCCATGGGGGCGGTCTCGGCACGTGTGTCTCCTCCCGGGCGAGCCGACCCAACCACTGCACCCGACGGAGCCACGGACCCTCGAGCACCATCACCGTGCGACCCCGCTGCCCAGGTGGCCGCCCCACCGCTGCGCGGACGCGCCACTGCCGCTGCCGCCGCGGGCACCGTCAGGACCCAGGAGACGGTGCAGTCGAGATCATCAACTTCCATGCCAAGCACAACCACGGAGGCTATGGCGCGGGCCCAGATGCTACTAAGGTTCCCGCCAGCAGCTGAACAACTGGATGAATGGCGTGCGACCATCCAGAGTCTGCTCGTTTTCGTTGTGGCTGTGGGCTCGCAGCGCGCTGGCCTGCCATGACCTCCCCAAGTGACGATGACTGCCCGTACTGCTGGCCGAACGGAGGGGGCTGTCCCCACCATGCAGTCCCCACCACGACAGCAGGCACGGGCGCAGCAAGATCAAGATCCCGACGACGTCTCGATGGCCTCTTCCGACCCTCGAGCACGTCCGGGCCAACGGCGAACCCGGGAGGATAGGCGGCGGGGAGACGCACGCGTCGTCGTGGGATGGCCTCTCGACGACCCCCGCCAGACCGACGGGTGCGGCGGCCTCAACGTAGACGAGCCTGCATTCGGTGTTGGCAAGTGCCTACCTTTCGAGATCGGCTGCCCTGCCTTTACGCGCGAGCTGTGGCAAGTCCGTTGGCCGTCCGTCCGCACGTTCAAGCCGGAGATACCCGAGAAGTACGATGGGAGGCTGAACCTGGCAGAGTTCCTGAGCATCTACACCATCGCTGTTCAGGCTGCTGGGGGAAGAGACGAGAAGGTGTTCGCCAACTACTTCCCGTTGGCTCTCAAGTCCAACGTGAGATCTTGGCTCATGCACCTGCCGGAGAACTCCATCTCATCATGGGCAGACCTGTGCCACGAGTTCATCGGTGCCTTCGCCGGTGGCCACCAGGAGCCCGGCAGGCCCAGTGACCTGCAGCTTCTCCAGCAGAAAGAAGGAGAAACTCTCCGTAAGTATTTACAAAGATTTAGTAAAGTCCATAGGAATATTCCGAATATCCATCCTACAGCTATTATAGCAGTCTTCCAGTCCAATGTGCACAACCATCGCATTCGTTCTAAGATGAATGTGCGGTTGCCCAAGACTGTGAAGGAGCTGTACACACTAGTGGATGAGTGTGCTCGGATGGAGGAAGGAAGGAAGTTGCCCGGGGAGGAGGATTGCATCAATGTTGATTCAGAGGATGAAGATGAATCAACTAGTCAAAGAAAGGGCAAGAAGCGCAACAAGAAGCCAAGAGATAAGACAGTGATGACTGTGGAAGGTTTTGGCATGCCTACTGTGGGTGTCAAAACTGGCGGATCTCGTGTAGGGGGTCCCGAACTGTGCGTCTAAGGTCGTTGTAACAGGAGACAGGGGACACGATGTTTACCCAGGTTCGGGCCCTCTCTATGGAGGTAATACCCTACTTCCTGCTTGATTGATCTTGATGAATATGAGTATTACAAGAGTTGATCTACCACGAGATCGTAATGGCTAAAACCCTAGAAGTCTAGCCTGTATGATTATGATTATTCTCCACGGACTAAACCCTCCAGTTTACATACACACCGGGGGGGACTAGGGTTGTACAAAGTCGGTTACAGAGAAAGGAATCTTCATATCCGAACGCCAAGCTTGCCATCCACGCCAAGGAGAGTCCCATCCAGACACGGGTGAGAGTCTTCGGTCTTGTATCTTCATAGCCCATCCGTCCGGCCCATGTCCAACAGGCCGGACGCCCAAGGACCCCTTAATCCAGGACTCCCTCAGTAGCCCCTGAACCAGGCTTCAATGACGATGTGTCCGGCGCGCAGATTGTCTTCGGCATTGCAAGGCGGGTTCCTCCTCCGAATACACCAAAGCATCCTTCGAGCACAGAAAACGCGTCCGACTCTGCAAAGCAAGTACCACACACAACTGCAAAGAGTATAATATTTCACGAGTCCAATCTGCTGACAACTTTTGTAGCGTGACATCACGTCCCTGCCCGGTCATTATTTCGAACCATTTTTTAGCCTCCCGCTCCATATTTCGAGATGCGGTTTTATTGGCATGTCTTGTCAAAGCAGAGATCGTGTCCCCTTATTGCGGGATTCTCATCAATACGGGCGTGGGTAATCCAACCGTGTTGCCTACACGGTCCTTTGGGGAATAGGCGAGTTTTAAGGCGAGTGGGGAGACTCTTGATATTCGCTGCCTTTATAAGGAGATAAGGATCCACCCCTTTCACCCATGCCTTCTCTCTTTCTCTCTGCCCACCCATTCTCGAGCTCCAGCACAAAAGTTCTCATCCTTTCCGCCTCAAAAAAGCTCTCCGATCATGTCCAGATCCAGAGCACACGACAAATGGATGGTCTCCTCCGTCAAGGAGAAGGACATTACCAAGCTCCGGGAGGCCGGATATTTGGCCAAGGAGGTCGCCCACTGGCTCCCGACCGAGGGACAGATCGTCCCTACCCCGGAGCCCCATGAGAGGGTAGTGTTCATCCCCCACTTCGTCCGCAGGCTAGGGTTTCCTCTCCACCCTTTCGTTCGCGGACTCATGTTCTACTATGGGCTAGATTTCCATGATCTAGCCCCAAATTCCATCCTCAACATCTCGGCATTTATTGTCGTGTGGGAGGCTTTCCTTCGCATCCCACCCCACTTCGGATTGTGGCTCAAGATCTTCAACGTGAAGCCGAAGGTGGTGGGTGGCCAACACGCAAAATGCCGAGGCGCCATGGTGAGCAAGATGCCCAATGTCACATGGCCCGAAGGCTCCTTCGTGGAGACCGTCAAAGGGTGGCAGCAACTGTGGTTCTATATCACAGAACCCCGCGACGCCACCTGGGCCGCGGATCCCGAATTCAAGTCCGACGCCCCAACGCGGCTCACCTCCTGGCTAGAGAAGGGCCTAAATTGGGCTTCGTCAGGCGAGCTGACAGCGCTGCAGGCGCGCATCCAGAGCATGGTGGACAAGAACATCAAGCTCGTCAACATGATCCAGGTGATGCTAGTTCGCCGGATCCTTCCATGCCAGAGCCGGGCTTGCCATCTATGGGAGTTCGATCCGGCCGAGCACCAGACCTTGCAACGGTTCTTCGGGACTACGCACGAAGATATCTGGAAGGTGCTTTTCAAGGGCAACGAGAAGTGGCCAAAGACGACCGAGGACCGTGGGCACGATCTGGCCTATCCCGCCAGTCTGGTAAGTCTTCCGCATTTCAAGTTGTACCCTTTACTTGCTTTTTCAGGGAAGGGGCCTAAGCCTCCCTATTTATTTTTTCAGGGCTGCCCGAGGAACCAGCCATCCCGCTCCTGATGAAGATGCTGGTTCCGACGCCCTACGAGGCGCCGGAGAAGAAGGCCAAGAAAAAGGCCAAGGAGACCAGAAGTGGTCTCCGCCGCAAGGGCGCTTCGGACGTGACGTCCGAAGGCGCCGAGATTCACTCATCCGCTGCTGAGGACGAGGAGGAGGAGGAAAGCAACTCTCCCCCTGAGGGGGGAAGGACAAAGCGGGCGGCCTCCAAAAATCTGGAGGCAGAGGCGTCCAAGAAGGGGAGGGTCTCCCTCGCGGATAATTCCGCGTGGGACATCGATAGCAGCCTAGAGCGGCGCCCCCGAGATAAGCCCCTGGCCGAATCGTGAGTACTCAAAGACCCTAATGCATTCATATATCAGCCTCTTTACTTCATAGTTTTAACATGTTGAATCATGCACTTGCAGTCCGGCTCGTTCCGACCTCGAGCGATCCTCATCTTCGGGGAATCCGCTGGACCCAAAGGTGATGGACAGCGGGTCCCTTTTAGCGACCTCCTCTCCCAGGGCCATGGATGACACCGAGGTGATGTCCCGAAGGATCCCAGGTCAGGGAGAGACGCAGGAGGCCGTTGGGGTGGCGCCAGAGGGTGAAACCTCGGCTGCCGGACACATCGGGGAGCAAATCCCCATGGAGACTGGCGATGGGGGCCATATCCAATTCGGGCCCCAGCCGAATATGGTCTCGGAGACCTATACGGCTCCAGAATCTGGCAAGCAGCCTCCTTCGAAAGAGGGAGGTGTGCCCATTCCGCCGGTGACCTCTGTCCAACCAGAGGCACCGGATACTCTACTCGAAGCGCTGCGAAGTGCTTCCATTATTGAGGAAAACCGTACCCTCATGGGTACAGTGATTGAGAAGATTCAGTCTGCGAAGAGCGGACTGACCGAAGCTTGCACGAGCCTTCTAACAGGCTTTGAGGTAAGCAACGCAATTATGTGAAAAGAATGTCACAGTATAGACAGTAGCCCCTGAGACTCTGCCCAGTGTTCGGAAAGAAAAACCGGACAGAGGATCAAATAATTTTCGCAAGAGACTAACCATACATGTCTATGTGAATAAGCAGGCATCGTTGCTGGCTGCGACCTCCCACGCTACCGAAGTCTCAGGACTGAAGCAGAGTCTGGAGCGGATCGAGGAAGAGCTCGGCCGTGTAAAAAAGCAGCTAGAGGACAAGCAAGGTATGCAATGACCTATTCAGATATAGCGAGATATGAATCGCTTCTGTTGATCATATGATAATTTGTAGGAGCGGCATCCGAGATGGAAACCCTCAAGGCAGCGCTGGCCGAAGCCCAGAAGGAAGCGGCAGATGAACAGGCCGCCCGCGAAAAGCACGAGGCTACGGTCGGTGAGGTCCAGCAAGAGCTCGAGGACGCCGTGAAGAAATGCGAGTCCCTGGAGTGCAATATTGCGGATCAAGAGACCGAACTCGCCAAGGCTCGCCAGAGCGCACAAGATGCCCGGGTTGAAGCCCAGGGCGCCCCGGATTTGGAGTTCTCCAGGAACGTTTGCGGATTTACCACGCAGTGCTGCCGACGCTGCGGAGTTCTTCCGAGCCGAAGAGGGGAGCTCGACGGAGAAGCTGTTCTGGTCGCAATACCTTGCGCCCGAACATCCGGTTCCCTTTAGCAACCAGCTGAAACAGCTGGTCGAACTGCATAGGGTGGCCGAACTAGCGATGAAGGATTTCAAAATCCGGCTGTGGCCCGCCGAAGCTCTACACAGCAGGTACTTCGGGCTCGTGAAGCGGCTGGTCAATGCCTGCCCCCGGCTTGACGTCATCAAGCGGTCGGTCTGCATCGAGGGTGCGCGGATGGCCTTCGCCCGCGTCAAGGTGCAGTGGGCGAAGATGAACGCCGTCAAGCTCGCGACCGAGGGACCGTCCGCTGGTAAGGAGCACCGCACGCCCAAGCGGTATTTTGATGATGTCCTAGAGGGATCCCGCATTGTGGTGGCGCAATGTGCTAAGGACATTG
Source organism: Triticum aestivum (assembly GCF_018294505.1). Classification (NCBI taxonomy): domain Eukaryota; kingdom Viridiplantae; phylum Streptophyta; class Magnoliopsida; order Poales; family Poaceae; genus Triticum; species Triticum aestivum. The sequence continues at coordinate 167,653,273 of NC_057811.1, read as the reverse complement.
TTTTTGAATGAAATACATTCATGTTATCTGTCCTTTATGGTGAAACAAAGTTGTTTGTATAATATAATGCTTGCTGTTTTAAAATTTTACCTCCTGTGCGGCCGTTTTGTTAAATTTGAGAGTGGCCAGTCGTCGGCTTCAGCCTCCATGTAGGTAGTACGGGGGTGTTCGGGATGAATCTAAACACTCTTTATCCAAAAGTTTGGTCCTTGAAGGAGGTGTTTAGCGCAACAAACCAGGCAATCGGACTATGTGGCTTTATCACCCTCACTTAGTCATAGGAGTTTGACAATAGAATTTTAGGCGCAGCCCCTAGTATTCGTGAGTCCGAACTAGGGTGCTGTAAACACCTCGGGTAAAGACGGATTTGTCGCATAATGCGGAAAAAATCACAAAAGATTTGTAACCTCCGAACAGCTGACCAGCTCACGCCGCATCATGACAGTCAGTTTTTGGCTTTCTCTATTGAGGTGCTCATCCGGATAAACCAGGACACAATCGCAGTAGTTCTCCCTTTACTACCCTAGCCCATATAGCAGAACGTAAGGTAGTAAGCACAGGAGCCAGGCAACCCAACTATTGACCAAAGACATGATTCGGAGCCAATGCATATAATGCTAAATTCGGGGTGCCGAACAATACTGTAAAAGGTGTTCGGACTTTGTTGTCGTAGTATGGGGCGCAATGAAGCCCCTGGCGAATTAAGGCGTGCCAAAGTGTACGGGTGCAATTGATAAGATTATCAAGAAAAATGAAGTAGTAAGCTAATGTCGCAGAAGTTGGGCTGCAAACTGTTTCCATTATAGTTTGATTAATACGTCAAAGCGTATTTGTACAAGTAGTGCGATAAGCAACAGTGTTATTTAACATGGCACCACCAAGGAAGAGCTGCGTGCGGGTCCTGAAAACAGTTAGGGTGATCGTCAAAAAGACCACCTGGAGATTCCCGTATACGTCGATGCTTCTTGCCGTCTTGGTGTATCTATCCTTTGAAAGGACCGATTATTAGGCCGTCAGGAAGGGCCTGTGGAAAAGAAACCTGAAAAGGATGAAAAAGAAAAAGTGAAAGTATGTGTGTCCAGGGGAGGTTGAGTCGTATTATGGACCACAATCTAGTGATGCCTCTGTCTATGCCCATGGTATTTTAAGTGCGTCGTTATGTACGCATGGTACGTATGCCGCCGTTTGGCCGGGACGGAGACGGAGGCTGGATTGCTAGTCTAACTCCTGACGAGACGGACTGTTATGCTGCGGAGTAGTCTGGATTTGTTTGACAGTGTCCGGGAGCTTGGCCGCTGAATTAAGGTTCTGCTTGGTAAGGCCGCTCTGTACTTCCGCTGCCAGGGCCGCGGTGTGCTCCTCAGTATGAAGGGAGGGTTCCGTGTTTCCATTAAATGTTCTGACACCGCGTGGGCCGGGCATCTTGAGCTTGAGATAAGCATAGTGAGGCACCACATTGAATCGAGCAAATGCGGTTCGTCCGAGCAGTGTGTGATAGCAGTTGCGGAAGTGGACGATATCGAAGATCAACTCTTCACTTCGAAAGTTGTTCGGGGATCCAAAGACAACCTCCAGTGTGATTGAGCCCGTACAGCGGGCCTCTACACCTGGTATGACTCCTTTAAAGGTAGTTTTGGTGGGCTTGATCTTTGATGGATCGATGCCCATTTTGCGCACTGTGTCCTGATAGAGCAGGTTGAGGCTGCTGCCGCCGTCCATGAGGACTCGCGTGAGGTGGAATCCATCGATTATTGGGTCAAGGACCAGTGCGGCTGAACCCCTGTGGCGGATGCTGGTCGGATGGTCCCTGCGATCGAAAGTGATCGGGCAGGATGACCATGGGTTGAATTTTGGGGCGACTGGCTCTATTGCATAGACGTCCCTGAGCGCGCGCTTGCGCTCCCTCTTGGGGATATGGGTAGCGTATATCATCTTCACCATTTTGACTTGAGGGGGAAACTTCTTTTGTCCCCCTGTGTTCGGTGGACGGGGCTCCTCGTCATCGCCCTCACTTTGCGACCCCTTCTCCTTGTTTTCGGCATTTAACTTGCCGGCCTGTTTAAAAACCCAACAGTCTCTATTGGTATGATTGGCTGGTTTATCAGGGGTGCCGTGGATCTGACATGGGCGATCGAGTATGCGGTCCAAGCTGGATGAGCCCGGATTGTTTCTTTTATATGGCTTCTTCCGCTGGTCGGACTTGGAGCCACTGAATCCGGTGTTCACTGCCGTGTCATCGGTATTGTCACCGTTGCTTCGACGCTTGTGTCTGTTGCGTAATGGCTTGCCGTTGCTATTTCTAGCTTCAGAAGTGCCAGGTTCGCTTGTACTGTTATTGCTATGAGCTAACCAGCTATCTTCGCCCGCGCAAAAGCGGGTCATAAGCGCCGTGAGGGCTGCCATGGACTTCGGCTTTTCTTGGCCGAGGTGTCGGGCGAGCCATTCGTCGCGGATGCTATGTTTAAAGGCCGCTAGGGCTTCGGCATCCGGATAGTCGATGATCTGGTTCTTTTTAGTTAAGAACCTAGTCCAGAATTTCCTGGCTGAGTCTCCGGGCTGTTGAACTATGTGACTTAAGTCGTCGGCATCCGAAGGTCAGACATATGTACCTTGGAAGTTGTCGAGGAAGGCGTCTTCCAAGTCCTCCCAGCTGCCAATGGAGCTTTCGGGAAGACTGTTCAACCAGTGCCGAGCTGGTCCCTTGAGTTTTAGCGGGAGGTATTTGATGGCGTGAAGATCATCACCGCAGGCCATGTGAATATGGAGAAGAAAATCTTCAATCCATACTGCGGGATCTGTTATTCCATCGTATGATTCGATGTTCACGGGTTTAAACCCTTCTGGGAATTCATGCTCTATTACTTCATCATTGAAGCAAAGGGGGTGTGCGGCGCCTCTATATCGGGCCACGTCGCGACGTAGCTCGGATGGTGTCCGTCTGCGGTTTTCGGCCCGGGCGTGATTATGCTTGTCGCGTCCGCCTAGGTAGCCGTCGTCGTGTGTCGGGGCACGCCCCCGCGATCCATAGATCGATCTGGTCTGTCCTGCTCTACTGTCCAGGTCCTGCCATAGGTCGTATGTATATCCCCGAGTTGTTTTATCTCTGCCTTTACGGCAAGGTAGTATGGGCTGGTGTTCGGCTTGAGTTGCCGCTTTGTCCCGGCCACGTGGTGGTCGATCAGCCGCATTATGCGATGATGGTACGGGCTCAAGTGCCTCGTCATCGAATTGAGGTAGCAATTTGCCCTTCGGGTAACTTTTGGTTGGGTGCTCGAGGCCGTATTCCTCGGCCGCCAGGACATTAGTCCATCTATCGTTGAGCAGATCTTAATAAGCTTGAAGCTGCTGCTGCTTCTTTTTCAGGCTCCTTGAAGTGGCTATTAGCCGGCGCTTAAAGCGCTCCTGCTCGAGAGGTTCCTCAGGCACGATAAAATCCTCGTCGCCGAGGCTCACCTCATCCTCGGACAGCGGAAGATAATTGCTGTCCTCTGAATCTTCGTTTATGGCCTGTTCATCAGGGCTGACTCGCCCTTCTTCCCGTTCGTGCTGTTCAGAGGTTGGCTCGACGGGGTCTTCATTGTCTTCGGCATCGTCTAGAGAATTATTTCCTCCTGTGCCGGTATTGCTGTCTTTTCCACGGCGTGATTTGGAGCGGCGCCGCTGCCGTCGGCGCTTTGGCTGTATCTCAGGAGGTTTATCCTCAACTGGGTCTTCTTTGTCATCGCCGTTATTCTCTTTGGGTGTATCCACCATGTACACATCATACGAAGAGGTGGCCGTCCAGCGTCCAGTAAATGGCGGGTTCTGGGCCTGCTCTTCTCCGGCATCGTCATCCATAACATCGATGTCTTCGGAGTCGTAATCGAGCATGTCGTTTAAGTCCTCGACAGTGGCTATAAAGTGGGTGGTGGGTGGGACGGAAAATTCCCTGCTCTCATCCCCTAGTCCGGGCTGGGCATAGTTCGGACATTGCTCCTCTGTAATAACAAGGGATCGCATTAAGTCCAGAGCCTCGCTTAAAGGCGAGGGTTGGCCCGGGAGAAAAGAGCCCGTGGAGTACGGCGAGGGGGATGCTCCTTGGCCGAACTCACACGATGCTGACTCCGAGGGTTCGGAGCCAGTGTCCGGAGAAGGGTGAGGCTTCATGATGGTTGTCAGCGACACTACTTCCTCCGGTTCTCCCGTAATGGGCTTGATGGTCGTAGATAGTCCGGCGAGCTCAGGGAGCCCGTCTTCGGACCTTGCCATACGCTCCGGATCTAAGGCCAGAGCGGAAGTTGGGGGCGCGAATCCTTGGAAGATCAAGTCTCCTCGGATATCAGTGACGTAGTCCATATTTCCAAAACTAATCTGGTGACCTGGGGCATAGCTGTCGATCTGCTCTAGATGGCCAAGCGAGTTGGCCCGCAGTGCGAAGCCGCCGAACATGAAGTTCTGGCCGGGGGGGAACTTCCCCCAGGACAACATTGTTGTAGATGATTGATGGAGCCATCGAACCTCTTGGCGACGATGCAGCGGAACTCTCAATGAAAGCTCCAATGTCGGTGTCAAAACCGGCGGATCTCGGGTAGTGGGTCCCGAACTGTGCGTCTAAGGTCGATGGTAACAGGAGACAGGGGACACGATGTTCCAGGTTCGGGCCCTCTCTATGGAGGTAATACCCTACTTCCTGCTTGATTGATCTTGATGAATATGAGTATTACAAGAGTTGATCTACCACGGGATCGTAATGGCTAAAACCCTAGAAGTCTAGCCTGTATGATTATGATAATTCTCCACAAACTAAACCCTCTGGTTTATATAGACACCGGGGGGGACTAGGGTTGTACAAAGTCGGTTACAGAGAAAGGAATCTTCATATCCGAACGCCAAGCTTGCCATCCACGCCAAGGAGAGTCCCATCCGGACACGGGTGAGAGTCTTCGGTCTTGTATCTTCATAGCCCATCCGTCTGGCCCATGTCCAACAGGCCGGACGCCCGAGGACCCCTTAATCCAGGACTCCCTCACCTAGTACCGGCAAGAAGGCCAACTCTGAGGCCCCCCGGCAAGGAAGTTGCCGTGTGCACTGCCTGCCGGGAAGCCGCTGCCGCGAAAAAAGCCGGGAAAGGTGATGGGCCGTACTGCAAGATCCACCGAACCAAGGGCCACGACCTCCATGAATGTTATCAAGTTGAGCAGCTTGTCAAGAGACAGAGAGCAGAGTATGATAAGCATGATAAGGAGAAAGTTCAGAATGCTGCTGGCGGAAAGGACCGAGGCGGTGAAGCATATCGTCCCGGCAAACCCTTTCAGAACCAAGGAAAACCCGCCAGGGGCCCAGAGAAGGAAACATGTGATGATTTGAGTGATGGAGGGAATGAAGAGGAAACCAGTGAGTAGGAATTTCAGAGGGCCACTAACGCCCTATGCATTGATGGGGGTGCGTCCTTGCACTCCTCCCATCGCTAGCTCAAGCAATGGGCACGAGTGGTCAATGTCGTGGAGCCAGCGCCAGAGGCCCGGAAGCTGCTCAAATGGTCCCGCACGCCCATCATCTTTGATGAGGACGACCACCCTTGCCGCACCACCACGGTAGGGTGTTTGTCTTTGTTGGTCTCCCCAACAATTCGCAACCTCATGGTCACAAAGATGTTAGTGGATGGCGAGGCCGGGTTGAATCTAATTTCCCCAGTAGTTATTAACAAGCTTCAGATAGGAAGGAAGAGCTGGAGGTTATCGGCACGTTTCAAGGAGTCAATCCCGGCAGGAGCCGTCCCAAGGGAAAGATTATGTTGCCAGTGACGTTTGGGGGAGAGCTGAACTATAGGACTGAGAAAATTGTGTTTGATGTGGTTGAGCTCCCCCTGATGTATAATGGGATTCTGGGACGACCGGCCTTGGCCAAGTTCATGGCAGCATCCCACTATGCTTACAACACTTTGAATATGCCTGGGCCATTGGGAGTCATCACCATCCCCTCAGATGAGAAGGATGTGATTATCTGTGTGGATAGGATGTATCAGGATGTCGTCGCAGCAGAGGCTGCGGCAGCAACAGTCCCCGCCAAGGAAAGAAAAGGAAAGAAGAGGGATTGTAGGACCTCTGGCAAGGAGTCCGGGAAGCGTGCCCCCTCCGAGTGCACGGCACTCGTTGACGACGTGCCAGAGTGTTCCAACAGCAAGAGATCCAAGGTTGCAACACCCCAGGTGAAGAAGGTCCCGGCATGGCTGGCTGGTGTTGATGGTACTTTCACCATCAGCGCCACCCTTGACGACAAATAGGAAAGCGCGCTTGTTGCCTTCCTGCGGGCGAATATCGATGTGTTTGCCTGGCAACCATCTGATATCCCCGGTGTTCCCAGGGAGGTAATCGAGCACCACCTTGGTGTCTTCCCACATGCCCGACCCGTCAAACAGAAAGTTAGGAAGCAAGCCTTGGAGCGGCAGCAGTTCATTGCCGAGGAAATCAAGAAGTTAGAGGCAGCTGGATTGGTCAGAGGAGTACTGCACCCTACGTGGTTGGCAAACCCAGTGGTAGTTCGGAAGGCGAATGGGAAATGGAGGCTTTGCATTGATTTCACAGATCTCAATAAGGCTTGCCCAAAGGACCCATTCCCCTTGCCGTGCATCGATCAGATTGTGGATTCTACTTCAAGGTACGATCTGCTCTCCTTTTTGGATGCTTACTCCGGGTATCACCAGATCTTCATGTCCAAGGAAGATGAGGAGAAAAGATCATTCATCATTCCATGTGGTACATACTATTTTGTCTGCATGCCTTTCGGATTGAAGAGTGTCGGGTCTACTTTTACAAGAACAGTCCTGATTGGTTTTGAGCCACAGCTACACAAAAACATAGAAGCCTATATGGATGACATTGTGGTCAAGACCAAGGATAAGGCCACCCTTATCCAGGATTTGGAAGAGACATTTGCTAATTTGCGCAAGATCAACCTGAAGCTTAACCCGGAGAAGTGTGTATTCAGTGTTCCCTCCTGCAAGCTACTTGGATACTTCGTGTCCCACCGGGGGATTGAAGCCAACCCCGACAAGATCAAGGCCATTGAGCAGATCCAAGCGCCAAGGACAATTAAGGATGTCAGGCGCTTGACGGGATGCATTGCCGCGCTAAGCAGATTCATTTCCAAGTCTGTCGAGCGTGCCCTGCCGTTCTTCAAAATTTTGAAGAAGGCAGGGCCTATAAAGTGGACCCCGGAAGCAGATACAGCCTTGCAAGAGTTGAAGGCTTACCTCTCATCTGTGCCTACCTTGGTTGCACCCAAACCTCAAGAGACGTTACTGCTTTACTTGGCAGCAACCAACCAAGTGGTCAGTGCAGCCTTGGTAGCATAGCGAGAAGTGGATGAAGCAGAGAGCGGCCAGACCGCGGCAGAGTCAGAAGAGGATCAGAACAGCAGTAAGCACGGCAACGAGTGCAACCCCAAGGACGCGGCAAGGAAGAAAGTGGTGCAGCGCCCAGTGTACTTCGTCAGCTCCTTGTTGCAAGGGGCTAGATCGAGGTACTCTAGTGTGCAAAAGTTGATCTTTGGCCTCGTCATGGCCTCAAGAAAACTGCGCCACTACTTCCAAGCCCATGAGATCACGGTTGTTACTCGTTTTCCGTTGCAGAGGATACTCCGGAACCCTGGGGCTACTGCCAGAATAGTGGAGTGCGCTTTGGAGTTATCCAGCTTTGGTTTGAAGTTTGAGAGCACTTCAACCATTCAAAGCAGGGCACTGGCAGAGTTTATTGCATAATGGACGCCAACCCCTGATGAGGAAACAACAGAAACAGCTCTCCTCGGCAAGGAATCACCCCAAGAATGGATTATGTATTTCGATGGTGCTTTTTCCCTACAAGGTGCAGGAGCTGGTGTGCTTCTTGTTGCCCCCTCCGGGGAGCACTTGAAGTACGTCCGAAATGCACTTTTCCCGGGAAGAAGCCACCAACAATACAGCTGAGTATGAAGGGCTCCTTGCCGGTCTCAGGATTGCAGCAGAATTGGGAATCAAGAAGCTGATCATTTGAGGAGATTCACAGTTAGTGGTGAGACAAGTCAACAAGGATTACCAAAGCCCATTGATGGAAGCATACGTTGAGGAAGTAAGGAGGTTAGAGGAGCGCTTTGATGGGTTGCAAACTGCGCACGTACCCCGTGCGGAAAATAGCATAGCTGATCACCTGTCGAAGTGTGCTGCGCAGAAGCTTCCTGTGGAACCAGGAACTTTTGTTCTCCACCTCTCTCAACCCTCCGTATCCCCAACCACAATGGCCCAGAAAAGGAGAAAGTTGGACTACGGTAAGCCTCTCCCGATCGAGCCATCTGCTCCCGCCAGAGACCCTGCCGGAAACAACTCCTCACAGCCTGCTGGACCACCCCCTCCATCTGGGCCTATGGACCCCACGAACGAGGCTGGTGCTCCCGCAGCCGAGGAGGTGCCGCTAGTCCTCGTTGCCGAGCCTCAGGATCCAACTTGGGCAAGGCACATCGTCCGCTTCCTCCAAACCGGAGAACTCCCCGGCAACCTTGATGAAGCTGAGAAAGTAGCCCAGAGGGCCAGTATGTATCAGTTTGTCAATGACACTCTATACAGAAGGAGGCCCAACGGTGTTAAATTGAAGTGTGCCTGCCGGGAGGACGGAAAGGAACTGCTGGCTGAGATTCACAGAGGAATGTGCGGCTCACACATTGGATCAAGGGCATTAGTTGGGAAAGCATTCCGGCAAGGATTCTATTGGCCCACAGCCCTCCAAGACGCAGTTGAGCTCGTCACGACATGTGAAGCCTGTCAGTTCCATTCCAAGAAAACACACCTGCCTGCCCAAGCTCTTCAGACAATCCCTCTGTCATGGCCATTCTCGGTCCGGGGGCTCGATATCCTCAGTCCCTTCCCCCGAGTAATCGGGGCTTTGAATTCTTATTCATTACCATCGACAAGTTTACAAAGTGGCCGGAAGTTACTGCCGTGAGGAAGGTGAGTGCTCAGTCAGCTATCAAGTCCTTTAAAGAATTGGTGTGTTGTTTCGAAGTTCCACCAAGGATCATCACTGGCAACTGCACCCAATTCACGAGCCACACCTTCATGTAATATGTTCAAACCCTCGGATGCACGATCTCTTTTGCCTCTGTGGCACACGCCCGGAGCAATGGACAAGCTGAGAGGGCAAACGCTGAAGTGCTTCATGGACTCAAGACAAGAACTTTCGATATGCTGCAGAAGCACGGCAGGCGGTGGATCGAGGAGCTGCCGGTAGTTCTCTGGTCCCTCAGAATGACACCTAATCGAGCTACCGAACAGACTCCCTTCTCCCTGGTCTACGGGCAAGAAGCAGTTATCCCCACAGAACTCATTTATGGGTCTCCTTGGGTGCTTGCCTACGATGAAGTAGTGCAAGATCAACACCGGCATGACGACGCTGTGCTACTTGAGGAGAACCGTCTCCGGGCCGCTACGCGTGTTGCACGCTATCAGCAAGCCCTGTGTCGTTATCATAGCCACAAGGTTCGTGCCCGGTGTTTTGAGGAAGGTGACCTTGTCCTTAGGCGCGTTCAGTCCGCCAAGGGTACACACAAGTTATCACCGAAGTGGGAAGGCCCTTACCGGGTAGTACGAGTCTCCAGACCTGGCGCAGTCCATCTAGAGACCGGAGATGGCACACCGTTGCAAAACTCATGGAACATTGAGCATCTCCGTAAGTTCTACCAGTAAGGCACAGAGGCTGCCGGGCCCTGCTCGGCAGCCACCCATTTTACATGGCATTGCCGAAGTTGCATGTAACCCCTTGTATAAGCCGGGGTGATGACCCCTGAAAGTGCGTTAAGTCGACTAGAGGGGGGTGAATAGGCGCTTTTTACAAATTCGTCATTGAGGAATTTCAGGGTGAGGAAATTCCTAAGTCACGAACAACTAGCAGCGGAATAAGTACTCAGATGCAAGCATAATAGAACAAAAGAACAATCATCATCATGAAATGAAAATAAGCACAGGGTACAGAAAGCGTAATCACAGGATAAGCAGGCTGAAGACAAACTGACTGAAGAAATTGAACTGATGAAATTGAGAAAGTCTTCAGTCAAAGTCTTCAAACAGTAGCGATCAAGTACACAACACAGTAATGAGGAAATGAAAGGGTTGAGGAAATAGAACCAGTTAGCTCGGTGAAGACAGTGATTTGGTATACCAGTTCCAACTGCTGTGACAGTTGTATCTCTGGTTGGAGCGGCTAGGTATTTAAACCTTAGGACACACAGTCCCGGACACACAGTCCTCACCGTATTTTCCTTGAGCTAAGATCACACATACCTCACCCAATCACTCGTGGTAAGTCTTTAGGTGACTTCCAAACCTTCACAAACTCGATCACTTGGCGATCCACAATTTCCTCTTGGATGCTCTAGACCATGACGCCTAACCGTCTGGAAGATGCACAGTCTTCAAAGGTAACAAGCGTCGGATCCACACAGGAACAATCTCTTCAGTGATGCTCAATCACTTTGGGTTTGTAGGTGTTTGGTTTTGGGTTTTCCTCACTTGATGATTTTTCGCACAAAGTCCTCGGAGGATGGGATGCTCTCAATGACAAGTGTCAGTTTCTCTCGGAGCAGCCAACCAGCTAGTGGTTGTAGGGGGCGGCTATTTATAGCCTAGGGAGCAGCCCGACATGATAAGACATAAATGCCCTTCAATGATATGACCGTCAGGTGCATAAGATATTTTGGGACAGCTGGCGCATAGCACAGCAACGGTCGGAAATTTGAGTTTCAAATTCCTCAGGGCTATCATGTTCCTCACTTGTAGGCAATCCGCACTAGCAAATTCCTAAATCGTCAGTCAAAAAAAATTCCTCAGAGACCATAAGATCTTCGTCTCTATCACTGAAGAAATTGACTGAACTGTATGAGATTTCCAACGGCTTCACTCGAAAGGATTGGTAGGTGTAGGATTTTGAGTTGAGCATCACATGGAAACTTTTCCTTAGTTTTTCCTCGACCCCCTTTAACAGTACGGTGTTTTCTATGACTCAAGAAAGAGAAAATGAAACTACAAAAACAAAAGTCTTCATGCTTCATGTTCCTCGCATGAATACCAAGTCTTTAGGGTCACACCAATTTCTTCACTTTCAAAGTCTTCAGAAAGCCAAAGTCTTCAGTTGAAGACATTCGTTTTTAGGGGTCGACTTTCTCTGTAAATATCAAACTCCTTATAGACTTATGGACCTGTGTACACTCACAAACGCATTAGTCCCTTAACCTATAAGTCTTCAATACACCAAAATCACTAAGGGGCACTAGATGCACTTACAATCTCCCCCTTTTTGGTGATTGATGACAATATAGGTTAAGTTTTCAACGGGGATAAACATATGAAGTGTTAATACTGATTTTGAGGAATTTGATTGCAAGATATAGAAGAACCCCCCTGAAGATGTGCATATGTGAGGAATTTGCTTTTGAAGCATTGCACATTGAAGAGTAGAATCATGGAGATCTCCCCCTATATCTTGTAATTCATACACGCATTTAACATATAATATGAAGAAATTGAAATGCATGATGAAATATGGTGGTTGATGTAATTCAGCATGCATGCATTAACATATATGAGGAAATAGCATGCAGAAGAACATAGCAAAAGTATCAGACCACCATCGGAGTTAAGATTACAACTCGATCCAACAAAGTTTTCAAAAGAACAAGAGTTGCAACTTAGCAAAAACAACGCCCATATATAGACCCGCTTGAAGACTAACTCAAATTTCTCCCCCTTTTCATCGAATGACCAAAAGGGACGAAAAATGAGGACTAATGCCCCGGAAGAATATCATCATGAAGTCGATGGAGGAGCACTAGCGTTGTTGGGGTCGGTTGTTGAAGTAGGGCCTGCCGCAGTGTCGTCCAAGTCTTCATGTTCATCGGTCTCACGCGATGAGGAATAAGAGTTGGCCACCAAGTGAGGAACTTTGACCTTCTTGAATTTCTTCGACGGAGGCTGAGACCAGTCAAACTCCTACTTGAAGCCCATCTGCTTAAGATCTTCTTCACTGTAGAGATGATACAGAATAGCCCAGGTGCGATCAAATACTTCATGGAGGTAGTAATGGTTCTTCTTCACTGAATTCTAAGTGATGGTCATGTTCTGAAGAATTGAACCAAACTGACGCTTGACCCACTTGTGGTTGCGATCGACCTTCTGGTGAAGACTGAGGAGAAGCTCATGATCAGTCATCACCCTTGGAGCTATGCCTTGAGGATTTTGCTTTGAAGCATTCGCGGCAGAGTCATGAGTGGCAGAGTCATCATTGGTGGAGTAGGATGCAGCTTTGCAAAACTGTCCATCCAATTGACGAATGCCTTCATCAATAATCGCAGCCTTGCCCTTCTCATCAGATGAGGAAATAGGTCATTTGAGGACTTCAATGGGCGGCAAGTAGCTGAGATGATTTTGAAAGTCAGCCTTGTAATTGATTGAAGACCTTGATCTGAGGAGTCTCATAATCCAAGGAGCGCAAGGCTTCAACTCAAAAGGTGACACTGCAACATTTGCCAGAGTCCTCATGAAGAAATCATGGTAGTTGACAGGAACTCCATGGATGATGTTGAATAGCAAATTCTTCATGATGCCAACGACATCTTCTTCATTAGAGTCGTCGCCTTTGATTGGACTCAGGGTCTTGGTCAAAATTCTGTAAATTGTCCTTGGCACATAGAGCAATTCCTTCACAAGGAATTTTGTCCTTGGGCCTTGACCAGGCTTCAGAGGCTTCATCAACACTTGCATGTAGTGGTCAGATAGCTTAGGTTCATGGTAGATGAGTCGCGCACCTTCAAGGGGAGGACTGACAGGCAGGGCATGAAGCAATTCAGAGGCCGGTGCTTTGAAGTGTGTGTTCTCTGTCATCCAGTCCAGCACCCATGAATTCACATCGTCAGCGTTGCCTGTGATGTGCAATGTAGCATAGAACTGAAGAATTAGCTCTTCATTCCAATCAACAATGTCGGTGCAGAAGTTGAGTAGCCCAGCGTCATGAAGAACACTGAGGATGGGGGTGAAGCAAGGCAGCGACTCCATGTCAACATGAGGAATATGCTCATGGTCGAAGATTTTGTCTTTCTCGAAAAGCAGAGAAGAATAGAAATTCATCTGGCTTGCTGTCCAGAAACGCTTCCTTCGAAGACGAGCAGAGTCATAAGGGGTGTAGTCAGTGAAGAACACATGCTCATGAAAGAAGTCATCAACTTTGAACTTCTGCTTCTTTGAGAAGGGATTCTTCGGCTTGGGATGAGGAGTATCAGTCAATGTCTTCCCAGCCTCAGGAATCACAGTCTCAGGAACCATAGGCTAAGGAATTTCAGTAGCAATATCTTCATTGGCAGCCTGGGTCTCGATTTCTTCAGCAGCATGTACATTAGCACTAGTGGCTAGAATTTCTTCAGGGATGATGAGAAGTGACGCTTGAGGTTCATCAGAGCCCATTTGAACTTCTTCAGTTTGGACTAGGGACTGAGGAATCTATTGCAGTGGGGTGAACATGGGTGAATTGGGGTGATGACTTTCCCAATAGTCATCATTCAGAACTAGAGTGGTGCACCCGATGTCCACGTCTTCTTCTTCATCCATTTCCTCAACGCCTGCCTCTTCAGCTGTGAACTGAGGCATGGGCGATGATACCAATGGAGTGGATGTAATGTTATCCACATCAATTTCCTCATCCAACTGCTCTGACAAAGCAGCAGAAGGATTTTCTTCATCGGATCCACTAGGGATTTCATAATCCTCACCAAAGGGAACGATCTCCTTTGATGGCATGCTTGAAACAGGAACAACATCAATAGTATTTTCAAAAGAGCTTGTCAAAGTCTTCACCTTCTTTGGTTCTGAAGACTCTGAGGCGGCAGATGCTTTCCTTTTCTTCACTGTTGCTCGCTCCGCAGCTTTGGTTTTCTTCGCTTCTGATGCAGAAGGAAGAACAGGACTTGGCGTTGGTGCAGGAGGAGCAAAGGAAATTGGTTCATTTTCTTCAGGCGCAGCAGCAGATGCTTCAGCTGGCCTGGCTTGTTCTTCAGGGGCAACACTAGTGGTTGCCCTGGCAATTTCATCAGCGGCTGGAATATCTTCATCAGCCCTGGTACTCTCATTTTCATCAGCAGCCTGATTTTCATCAACGGTGCTGGCATGTTCTTCAGTTGGCTGGGCAAATGCTTCAGCCTGAGGAGATTCATGTTGCATTGGGGCAGCAACATTTGAGGTGAATCTTTCAGCCATTTTCACAAATCTGACTTTGGCTCCAAGCCAATCTGCACGGTAGGCGTTGAATTCATCACTGAGTCCTTTGATCTCAGTTTGTATAGCAACAAGTTCATTAGTTATCATTTTGACAACGTTCTTCTTCAGAAAGCGCTCCTTCTTGTATTGAGCTTTCTTCAACTGCCTCGCCTTCTCAAACTTCCATTTTTCTTCACCTATGAAGGCGGTCAGTATGTGACTTTGGCCAGGAGTGAGCTTGAAGTCAAGCATAGGTGTGTTGGGGTCCTTGTGCCAGAGATCAATGAAATCAAGGATCGGCTTGGGATCCAACAGAAGAGGCACATTTGTGCCTTTGGCTCTAGCGTCCCTTTGTTGTCTATCTCTGATGATTTCAGCGAGTTCTTCATCATCAGCTTCGTCTTCACTGGACGGCACATGAAAGGCAACCTGCTTCTTGTGAGGACTTGGTCTAGAGCCTCGTCTAGCAGTAGCCTTGGTCTTCAGCAAAGTGGGGCCTGTTGAGGATTGTGGAGGAGCTAAAGAACTTGCAGAGGCTCCTGAGGCAATTGAGATGCCTGTAGTCCTTTGGCAATGGCGAGATGCACAGGTGCTGAGGACTTTGCCGGAGGAGCTGAGGGCTTTGCAACAGGAGGAATTGGAGCAGTTTGATGAATTTGCCGTGAGGGCACAGAAGAGCTGGGCCGTGAGGGCATTGCTGAGGAGCTTGGTGGTTTGCGAGCTGGCTTCTTAGGCATAGCCTTCTTGGACTTGCTACCAGAAGCCTCAGCAGCAGCAGCAGCAGTGTCTTCATTGAATTTCTTCACTTCTTCTTTTGCCAGTTTGGCTAGTTTAGCTTGTCGCTTGGCCCATTCAGCTGGAAATTCCTCACCTCTTCTGACGCTAGAGGGATCAGCTTCTTGGCCAGGTGCTAGTGGAGGTCTTGGGCATGGAGGGTGTACAACAAATTTCTTCATGTACTTGGGTGTGACATAACGATATTCCCTCCATTCTCTGGCCCATCTCCTCTCAATTCTCTGAATGCGCACTTTGCGCTCATTCTTCGTTTCTTTTCCGTGAATTGCCTCATCAGGAGTGCAATACCCTGCGTAGATATCATCAGGGATTTCCAAAGCAGTGTTGACTTCCAACTTCTTCCCTCCTTTCTGAGGTTTCTTGCCATCAGCCATTTTCTTCACCTGAGGATTTCGAACAATTGAGTTCTCTGAAGAGGTATGCAATTTGTCTTCGAGGAACGCTGCAAATGAGTTAAGTTGATGAGAACCTAGTGATTCAGCAGCGGACATGAGTACCTGTGAACAGAGTATAGGTGCGAAGAATTTCGAGAGGTCATATGCGTTCTCAGAAGTTTTTGCAAAAAGAGCAAGTTTGAGGAATTTGACCAGAGGTATCTTGAGGAATTTCACTAAGCGTTCTTTGACTCAGGTTCCAGAGTTGTATAGATTGAAAATCCACACAATTGAGGAATCTTGAAGAAAAATGTTGCTTAGAGAAACAGATCAAGAACAGATGCTTGTGTAAGGTGTTTAAAGTGTGAAATTTGAAGAATAAACACCTTTTGAAGATTTTGTAGAAATCATCAGAATCAACAAGGGCAGTAAAAGTAACTTTTAATTACCCTTGACGAAGAACACGACAAACTGGGAGTAGTAGATTGGAAGTTCGTCAGTCCAGATCTTCCACGCCCTAACTTGGCAGAGGAAGACAGCTACGGCGACGGCGGAGTGAAGAAATCCGCAGCCAGTGCGAGTACGACGGCGATGAGGTTGAGGTAGTGAAGCTCTTCCTCATAGGCGACGATGAATGTAGTGGCGGCGCTAGGTCTGGAAGCTCGAGCGAGGGAAGTGAGGTCGAGCAGGGAAATGCAGTCTGAGGAGGGTGAGGGGTATATATAGCCGAGGTGAAAAACCGCTCGCCCGAGGAAAATGGACGAATGTGTCACCCACGTACAGAGCGGTGGTGATCGTGTGAGATCGTGGGTGAATAGATAAGTCCTATCTTGGGATGTGGAACGGTTTGAGCGGCGAAAGCCGAAAATTCAGATAAGAATATTTTAACGATTCGTTTGCAAATTCTTTAGCTGACAAGGACACAATGAAGATTTTGAACTGGTTTCAAATAGAACGCACATGAAGAATTTGTGAACAGAGTGGGCTGAGTTTAGCATAGAGGGGGAAGGGTCCGATCACATTCACTTAGCAGAAAGATCAACTTGAAGAATTAGCTATAAGTGAATGTTGTAGAGGACAGAAAACTCATATATATAGCCAATGAAGAAAAACGACGGAAAGAGTGAAGACAATGCAAAGTTGAAGAAATTGAACAACTGAGGAATTTAAAAAAACTGAGGAAAAGCTCAAATTGAAAATTTTCAACTTTTGTTGGTGGCGTGACCCACTGTATAAGAATGATGATTTCAGACGCCGCGTACAATTGTCGTGGGGCTCTGAGAATCAAATTCTTCGTTAATTTCTTCACACTTAGAGGGTTAGTCTTCATTGATTGAAGAAAAACGATACGTTGTGTGTTGCACATCTAAGTCATCAATTTTGCATAAGTTTTAGGATGTGTGTCCTTTTCAAAGGACATTCGAAGATTCTAAGATATTTAGCTCACACCGCAACTTGCTAAATCTCTTCTCATCCAAGGGATTTGTGAAGATATCGGCTAGCTGTTCTTCAGTCTTCACGTGCTCGATAGAGATGTCGCCCTTCAACATGTAATCACGAAGAAAAAGATGACGAATCTAGATGTGCTTTGTCTTCGACTGCTGAACTGGGTTGTGAGCAATTTTGATGGCACTCTCATTGTCACAGTAGAGAGGCACATTCTTCACATTGATGCCGTATTCCTTGAGGGTTTGCTTCATCCATAGCAATTGAGCACAACACAAACCAGTAGCAATGTACTCAGCTTTAGCAGTAGAAAGTGATACGCAGTCCTGTTTCTTCGAGGACCAACATACCAAGGATCGTCCGAGGAAATGACATGTGCTTGATGTTGACCTGCGGTCCACACGGTCACCAGCATAGTTAGAGTCTGAATATCAAACGAGATCAAAAGCCGAGCCCTTGGGATACCATAATCCAAGTGTTGGAGTGTGAGCTAGATATCGAAGAATATGTTTCACAGCCTTATGGTGTAACTCCTTCGGTGTAGCTTGAGAGCGGGCACACATGCAAACACTGAGCATAATATCTGGCCTGGATGCACATAAATACAATAAAGAGCCAATCATGGAGCGGTATACCTTTTGATTGAAGTCAATACCATTTTCATCAGTGCATAGATGGCCATTTGTGGGCATAGGGATTTTGACGCCTTTGCAATCTTCCATGCCGAATTTCCTCAATACATCCTTGAGGTATTTCTCCTGAGATATGAAGTCGTCGTTGTGCTGTTGACATATCTGAAGACCTAAGAAGAATTTCAATTCTCCCATCATAGACATTTGATATTCTTCACTCATCATATAGGCAAATTCATCACTGTAACGTTGGTCCGTACAGCCAAAGATGATATCATTGTCGGCGTTGCGTTCCGGGAACGGGGGTCCCCAGACTTGCCTGCCTCTGGCCCACGGCGTGGCTCCACCAGCGGCATGGTACGGCCCATCTTCACCAGCAAGCGTGCAAGACCCTCGCGAGGGGCCAAGCCTCGCGAGGTGGACGACACAAGACCCCCTCAGGGGCAGCTTCACTAGGCTAGCTCGCGAGGAGCAGAGAGATCAAGGCGAGGGGCACCTCGTGAGGTTCCTGTGACGTGAGCCATGACGACCAAGGCTAGGCGAGCGCCAGCGGGCATAGAGTACTGGTTTCCTCTTCAGTGTTAAAGGAGCAGGCGCAGGCGAGGAGTCCCGAGGCATCAAGCAAAGGTTTCCATATCGGTGCAACGAGACCAAGACCAGCAGGACGGCAGGACGGAGGTCATCGTGGAGCCCACGACGGCGTCCCCACCAGAGCCTTTGGCAGGCGAAGACCACCTTTTGTCAGGATAGCTTGTACTAGCTGTCCCCCTTCAAATTGGTCGTTGTGGGATCCCTTCCCGCCTAAACATCTGGGAAGAGGACCAGGGCCTCTATAAATAGGACTAGCCACCACCGTAGCAAGAGACAGATCATTCTAACCATCCTCTACCACGCAAGCTCCTCAAGCTCAAGAACACCTCTCGTCAGGAGGTTGTTCTTCCCTTGTACTTGTACATCCCCAGCCTACAAGGCAATCCACCACACCACACTGGAGTAGGTTATTACACCACATTGGTGGCCCGAACCAGTATAAACTCTTGTGTCCCTTGTTCTTCGGGTTCGGTAAGCTGAGCTTTGAGATTGCGGTGAGAGAGTGAGCTAGGGGGAGGGAGATCTTCGTGCGCACCCCAGAGTTCGAACCTTAAGGGTTTTTGCCGGAATCCGTGATCCGACATTTGGCGCGCCAGGTAGGGGTGCGCCGAAATTCGCCTCTCCGCCGACACCGCCTCCCCGTCCTGTCTTCATGGCCGGCGTTGCTCCTCCGACAGGGTCAACGGACGCCCACGACAGCGCCAGGGGGCTCAGAGCTTTTACCCCCGCCTTGCGGCGGGTGCAGTGGCCGCCCAAGTTCAAGCCAGAGATGCCACCGCGCGACGACGGCGCGGCGGATCTGTCGGCCTTCCTACTAGCGCACGAGGAGGCCGTCCTGGAAGCTGGAGGCGGCGAGACGGTCTTGGCCAATTGGTTCCCCATGGCCCTCGCTGGCGCACCGCGCGCCTGGCTGCTCACCCTCCCAGGATCCTCTGTGGCCTCTTGGGAGGAGCTGCACGGCCTTTTCGTCGCGCGCTTCGCAGCACCGGCGCCTATCGCTGTCGCGGCCCTCCTCGGCAGCTCGCAAGCACCACCCTCAGACCGTCACACCAAGCAGTTCTTGCGCCAGATCGGGGCCGCCTCTGTGTAGCAAGGAGCTCCTCCAGGATGGGCGGCGCCCAAGGCCGACCTCACCTTCGACTCGGGGGATCACCCCATCACCACTGCCGGCTCGGGCTTGCTCCCAATGCTTTGCGCGCCCACCATCTACAACGTGGCCGTCACCAAGACCCTCATCGACGGTGGGGCCGGCCTGAACGTGCTCTCCGTGGAAGCTTTTGGCTTGCTCCACGTGCCGCATGAACGGCTCCGTCCCACCAAGCCTTTCTCAGGAGTCGGCATCGGCGCCACCAGCCCCCTAGGGCAGATCCGCCTTCCTGTGACCTTCGGCACTCACGACAACTACCGCACCGAGCTGATCGACTTTGACATCGCCCGCATCGGCCTCCCATACAACGCCATCCTCGGGTACCCGGCCCTAGCTTAGTTTATGGCAGTGACCCATCCAGCCTACAACCTTATGAAGATGCCTGGGATCAACGGCGTCCTGACCGTGGCGGGGGACACCAAGGAGGGTCTGACGGCGCTCAAGCTTACCTTCAGGGCCGCTGCGGCAGCATGCCCGGCCGACGAGGCCACCCCCGGAGCTAAGGAGGTCGCACCAGCGAAGAAGAAGCAGCTATTCACTCAAGATCGGGCCGAAACGAAGCAAGTGCCGGTCGAGGAAGGTGAACCCTCAGGAGCCACCTTCACCATAGGCGCCAACCTCGACCCAGATCAAGAGGAGGCATTGGTGAAGTTCTTGCACGCGAACAAGGAGGTATTCGCCTGGGAACACAAGCAGTTGGTAGGGGTCCCGAGGGGGGTGATCGAGCATCACTTAAGGGTGTGCCCCAATGTGCACCTTGTGAAGCATAAGGCGTGGCGACAGTCCACGGAGAAGCAGTCCTTCATCGTCCAGGAAACCCGCAAGTTGGAGGCAGCAGGTGTCATTCGCGAGGTCCGGTACCCGGAGTGGTTGGCGAACCCGGTCGTCGGGCCGAAGAAAGGCGGGAAGGAGTGCATGTGTGTCGACTTCACCAACCTCAACAAGGTCTGCCCTCAAGACCCGTTCCCGCTTCCGCGCATCGACCAGATTATCGACTCCACCGCCGAGTGCGACCTGTTGTGTTTCTTGGACGCGTTCTCGGGCTACCACCAGATCAAGATGGCGGTGGAGGATGTGGAGAAAACGGCTTTCCTGACCCCGTGCGGGGTGTACTGCTACACTTTCATGCCGTTCGGGCTGCGCAACGCAGGGGCGATGTCGGCGTTCTGGGAACAGGGGTCCCCAGACTTGCCTGCCTACGGCCCATGGCGTGGCTGTGCTGCAGGCCTGTACGGCCCAACTTCATCAACGAGAAATTCAAGACCCTCGCGAGGGGCCAAGCCTCGCGAGGCGGATGACACAAGACCTCCTCAGGAGCGGCCTCACCAGGCTGCCTCGCAAGTGTCGGCGTTCTGGGCACGGGGGTCCCCAGACTTGCCTGCCTGCGGCCCACGGCGTGGCTTTGCTAGCAGGCTTGTACGGCCCACCTTCATCAACAAGGCATTCAAGACCCTCGCGAGGGGCCAAGCCTCGCGAGGCGGACGATGCAAGACTTCTTCGGGAGCGGCCTCTCCAGGCAGGCTCGCGAGGAGCGGAGATATCAAGGCGGGGCAAACCTCGCGAGGCTCTCGTGACATGAGCCATGACGATCGGCACCAGGCGGGCGCCAGCGCGCGCAGCGTCCTTGTTTCCTCTTTCCTGCTAAGGAAGCAAGCGCAGGCACGGAGTACCGAGGCATCAGGCAAAGGTTTCCATATCGGTGCAACGAGACCCAAGACCAGAAGGACGGCAAGACGGAGGTCACCATGGAGCCCAAGATGGCATCATCACCAGAGCCTTTTGCAGGCGAAGACCACTTTTCTCAGGATAGCTTGTACTAGCTGTCCCCTTTCAAATTTGCCCACCGTTGTTGGCTCCCTTCCCGCTCAATATTTGGGGAGAGGACCAGGGCCTATATAAGTAGATCTAGCCGCCACGGTAGAGGGCATCTTGATCTGAGAACGCACTCAGGTTGAACTCATTCAGAGCCCTCTCACCCACACAAGTCCGCAGCGCACAAGAACACCCCAACCTCAGCAGGCTGTTCTTCCCCTTGTACTGTTCTTCATCAGCCCAAGAGGCAATCCACCACCGCACCCTAGAGTAGGGTATTACACCACAACGGTGGCCCGAACCAGCATAAATCTCGTGTCTTTCTGTGTTGCGAGTTCGTCGAGTTCATCCGCGAGATCTTAGCGAGCTAGGGCGTGGATCGGTAGGAGGGAAAGAACTTCGCGCGCACCCCAGAGTTCGAACCTTAAGGGTTTTCCTGGAACCCCACATCCGACATTTGGCACGCCAGGTAGGGGTGCGTCGTAGCTTCCCTTCCGTTGACCCATCGCTCTGTCGCTCCGTCGTCTCCATGGCGGACACTCTCCGCGCTCAAGCTGAGCGCCGGGCTGCCCTCACCGCCCGCGTTGCTCAGACGGCTCCCGTCGGCGGGCCACATCGTAGTTCCCCGTCGCCCGCCACTGGTCCGGCGGGGATCGAGCAGCAAGCGTCCTCGCTGCACCCATCGGTGCGGCAGGACGGCCGCACCGCCTCTCCATCGCTGACCCCGGCCGGTTCCTCGGCCCACGCACGCCGCGCTCCCATGGACACGCAGGCCGCACTCCTCATGGCGAACGAGCTCCTGCACTATTGCCCGGTCGACAACCTCTATCAAGACTGGCTTGACCGCGTCGCCGAGCTCGTCCGCGCCGCAGGGGGCTCCCCGGCGCCATCCCTCTCTTTGCCACGCCCTCCGCCGGCCACGGGCGATGTGGCTCTTGGAGCGCCTCCACCACCTCTGCCCTAAGACGGTGCCTTGGCACCAAGGCGCACGGCCCCACGGCATGACCCACCACACCCGGTGCCCGCGCGCGAAGAGAGAAGCTGCCAAGAAATTCCTCGGCCACGAGAAGCTGCACCTGCGCTCCCCACGCCACCTCGCCAGGACCGCGCGCGCTACCTGCGGTGGCGGCACGCGGGCCTCAACAAGACCAAGCTCCACCTCCGAGACGGGCCCCAGCGACCACGGCCGGCTGCCGCGCCTTCACCCCCGAGCTGCGTAGTGTCGCCTGGCCGAGCAAGTTTAAGCCGGATCTGCCTCCTCAATATGACGGCACCGCCGACCCCGCGGAGTTCTTGCAGCTCTACGAGCTGAGCATCGAGGCAACCAACAGCGACGAAAAAGTCATGGCGAACTAGTTTCCAATGGCTCTCAAGGATCATGCTCGCTCCTTGCTCCTGAACCTGCCGCAAGGCTCGATCTCCTCCTGGGACGAGATGTGCGACCGCTTCATCGCCAACTTCCAGGGCACTCGCGACCGTCGGCCGGCCGCGGGTGACCTGCGCCGCATCAAGCAACAACCAGGAGAGACCCTCCAGAAGTACATCCAGCGCTTCAACAACACTCGCATCAAGATCCCCAAGGTCACGGACGAGGCCATCATCTCCGCGTTCTCTGACGGCGTCCGCGACATCAAGATGAAGGAGGAGCTCGCTATCCACGAGAAGTTGTGCACATCTCAGGAGCTGTTCAACCTGGCGACCAAGTGCGCAAGAGCTGAGGAGAGGCGCCTCTCCCTCCTCGAGCTGCCAGCTGCTTCCGCAGAGGAGAACAAGGCCAAGGCCAAGGACGTGAAGCGCAAGGAAGCAGCCGTGCTCGCCGCGGAGCCGGATACCAAGCGAGGCAGGGACCAGCCTGAGTCATCCAAGGGCATCCGACCGTTCTGCGCCTTCCACAACCTGAACACCAACAACACCAGTGACTATCAAGAGCTCAGAGCCATTCGTGAAGGACGCTTCGGTCGACGCCCCGAACGCAGTGACCGGGGCTACGGCCGAGGCGGAGGACATGGAGGTGGATGCTGGGATGACCGTGGCCCGCGCCAGGAATGGCGCGACAGGCCTCGTGAGGACCGTTGGCAAGATCATCCTCGCGAGGGCGCCTGGAGGGACCAGCCTCATGAGGATTGTCCTCAGGGCAACGCCGGTCTTCCCCCGCTACCGCCACCACCAAGAAGGAACGACGATCACCATCAAGACGAGGGGGCTGGGGGCTTCCAGGAGCCGCGCGCAATCACCTGCATCTTGGGCAGCGCCAGGCCCCAGCCTCGCAGCGTATCTTCAAACAGTTCGCTCGTGAAGTGAATGTTGTTATTCCCAAGCTCGAGGCCACGCGCCCGCTCAGGTGGTCCCAGTGCGCCATCACCTGCAACTCGGCAGATCAGCTCAAGTGCGCAGCCACAGCTGGCGCCCTCCTGATGCTCTGTTCACCAGTCATCAGCAATGTACAAGTTACCAAGACCCTCATCGACGGCGGTGCATGGCTCAACGTCCTGTCCGTCGACACGTTCGACAACCTCCACGTCCCGTATGAGCAGCTTCAGCCTACCCAGCCTTTCTCAGGAGTGACCGACGGTTCCACCACACCGATAGGGCTGGTCCGCCTGCCTGTCACCTTTGGGGAACGCAAGAACTACCGCACCGAGCTCATCGACTTCGACGTCGCGCACATCCGCCTGCCATACAACGCCATCCTCGGGTATCCGGCCCTGGCCAAGTTCATGGCAGTGACCCACCACAGCTGCAACGTCCTCAAGATGCCGGGAAGCGGCGGAATCATCATGGTCCCATGTGAAGAGAGAGAGATGTGGTGTGCTCCCTCGAGCGTGCCTTCCAAGCTGCAGCAATCGACGACCCCGACAGCAAAGGCGAGGGCCCTCCTGAGGCCCTCCCCAAGAAGAAGAAGCAGCTGCGCTATGCTGGATCTCAGGAGGATGGCGTCGCAGCTGGAGCCTCGACAGGATCAGCGCCCGCTCCAGGGGCCCCTCCCTCCATCGCATAGGATGGCACGCCCGACGCCCTCCTCGGGCAGGGCTCGGGGTCTCTCTTCTGGAGGGCCTCAGACCTTGCCAACCTCACGAGGGAGGCGCTTGGGCACCACTTGGAGGCGTGCTTCACGGCACGTTTCCCTCAGGAGAACACAGGGCAAGGAGTGCCCACCACTCAGGAGTTCATCACCAAGACCACTCAGGAACTGCAAGACGCAAGGGCCATGCGCGGCAACCGCGGCTCACCAGGCGCAGCTCCCCATCCAGGCGAGGGTGCCGAGCTGCGCGTCTGCATCGACGTCCCAGGACTGAACAGGGCCGCATCTCAGGAGCTTTTCTTGCGTTCGCGAGTAGGCCGTTGCGAGGGTCCACCACACAGCTATGTTCACATGCCCTTCGGCTTGCTGAGCGTGGCGTTAGCCTATCAGTGTAACATGCGGCGTGTCCTGGCAGCTCAGGAGGCCAGGTACCACGCCGTCCTGGCAGAGATGGAGACGGTCTTCAGGGAACCGCCTGAGCCCCCAGAGCCTCCCAAGGCTCAGGGCCCCGGTGGCTCATGAGGAGCCATTCCTTTGCCGCGTACCTTCAGCTGCCCCAACTCTCCTTCGTCAACAGAACCAGGTGACATTTTCCAAGTTCGTTTAGCTGGGAGCGCCCCTCGGGCTGCATTATTCCCAGGCCGCGTGGGTCCGTCCCTGTGGCATGTATCCCTTTTGCTTATGTCTTTAGCTTACCCTGCTGGGGGCGCCCCTCGGGCTGCATCATCCCCAAGCCGCTCGGGCCTGACCCAGTGGCATGTATCTTTCCGCATTTACCCAAGCTGATTTGTCGTCCATGCTTAATCCGCCTATGATTATCACCTTCTCGATTGCCACCCACCACAGGTACGTCCCTTCATCATGCAATCTTCTTGCACGTTAAAAAGGGGGCTCCTGAGCATCGCAACTTAGGAGCTCTTACTGGCTCTCCAGCCCTCACCCCCTGGCCTTGACCACGGCATCGCGACCTGGCATACTAGCGGCAGCTGAGCTCGCTCGAGGGCCGGGACCTGAGAACGTAGAGCGCTTGCACCTAACCGTCTCGCAGGAACGCAAAGCTATCAAAGACTCAAGACCAGGCGCAACCCGCCTTGAGGTAGGGCCTCGTGAGTCCCACGCTGGCTCACGAGTGCCCAGATACACTTCGCAGCCCTGTCGTGCAAGCCACGTGTCAGGGCGGGGTTGTACATGCCTCGGGGGCTCCTCCCGGAGGGGGGCCCCCTCCCGCGCACAAGTGGAAGCACCATGCTCCGCGCTGGCCGTCGACACTGCCGAGGAGCGGCTATGCCCATGCACAAGCGGAAGCACTATGCTCCGTGCTGGTGATAAACAACTGAGGGCGGCTCCACAGTCGTACCAACCTCAGGGAGCCCCAGAGCTCAGCGTCCGGCCTCACCGCAATGCCTCCCCTCAGGAGAGCCGCGCAAGGGGGCTGGACACGGGGGCTGCGCTCGGGTCATGCCCAAGCGTACGCCACCCAACCAGGTCTCCCAGGCCTGGGGGCTGCGCTCGGGTCACGCCCAAGCGCACGCCGCTCAAACAGGTCTCCCGGACCTGGTCGTCGCACGCCCCTCCCGAGGCCTCGGCGAGGGCAGGTATGGAAATTGTTTGCACATCAAGGGGGACTCCTGAGTATCGCGACTCAGAAGCCTAACTGGTCACGTAGCCCCTCACTCCTTGGTCCGTCCTGGTCTCCGGTCGGCCCAATGGCGGTTGAGGTATGTGCGGCGCCGGGCTCTGCCGACGTAGAACATTAATCTATCCTCGCGTACTCTCCCTATAAGTTGTTTACGCGTCAAGGGGGACTCCTGAGCATCGCGACTCAGGAGCCTAACTGGTCACATAGCCCCTCACTGCTTGGTCCGTCCTGGTCTCCGGTCGGCCCAATGGCGGTTGAGGTATGCACAGGGCCGGGCTCTCTCGACGCAGAACGCAAAGCAAATAGGAAGGAAATAACAAAATCTTGAAGCAAATATTACAAAACATATTGTCCTCACAATACCAAATGAAAAGTTTAACGCCTCCACGAGGCCTGATCATGTTACAGGAGCGAAACAGGAGAGTAGCCGCAGGTCACCCCTGGACACCGCCATCACCTGCAGAAGGTGCTCCTCCTTGGGTGACGTCGTCTTCACCTACACCACCAGCCGCAGGACCGGCGGCATCGCTGGACAAGGGTGCGGAGGCAAAGCCGCGGAACTTCTTTAGCAAGGCTCCCACCTCTCCCAAGTAATCCGCTTGCATGTTAAAAGGGGGGCTCCTAAGCATCGTGACTCAGGAGCTCTTACTGGCTCTCCAGCCCTCACCCCCTGGCCTTGACCACGGCATCGCGACCTGGCATACCAGCGGCGGCTGAGCTTGCTCGAGGGCTGGGACCTGAGGACGTAGAGCACGAAGGAAAGCATTGGAAGGGGGAGGACCCGTACGGGCCTAACCTAGCTACGCTGCGGACAGTTGCGCACAGGCCCAACGCACCACAAGGAATCGACTCGGAATCGGCAAGATAAGTCTCACGTTCAGATTGGCTAGTCGTTGGAGCCTAGGTGGTTGCGCTCGCGCGCATCCCTGTTGCGGCCACGTCGCCTCCCTTTCTTGCCTTGCCATGGCTGCTTGAGCGCTAAAGGGGACCTCCTGAGCATCGCGCCTCGGGGGCTCTTACTGGACCCTGGGCCGCTCACCTCCTGGCCTTGACCACGGCACGCGACCTGGCATACCAGTGACAGCTGCAGCCTGCCTGGGGACCAGGACCTGTCAGCGTAGAGCAACAAGCTATCGCGAGGTTGGAAAGGGGAGACCGAGCCTAAACAGGACATGCGTTCGCAAATTTTTATAACGGGGAATACATACGCAAAAGACATTACAGACCCTTTACACACCCCCACGGGGTACTTCCTGATTCTTCGCAGGGAACAAAAGCAAGAACTCAGAGGAATCCTATCTACACCCTCCCGTGGCGGACGCCATCATCAAGTGGGCCACGGGAGGCCGGCGCCGACCCCATCCAGATCAGCGGCGGCTGGGCGCCGCAGCTCTGCTCCGAGCCCGGCGAGAGCTCGGGGGCACGTAGCTGTCGTTGCTCGTCTCCGGAGTCTCGTATAGCTCAGGAGAATCGCTAGACTCCCAGGGGCTGCTGCTGCTGGAGTAGCCACGAGCGGAGCACACGACAGCCTGGCGCTCCCCTCCAGGGCAACACTCCACGCGGCGGCCCTCCGCGTCGAAGACCTTGAAGAAGAGCGGGGAGGCGCCGTCGTACTCAAAGTGGATCGCGAGGGCGCCTTCCACACGGCAGACCCGCGCAACCTCGCCCCAGTCGTGGGTCATGAAGATCTTGCCGGTGGGGACCGCTTCGATCTCCGCTCTGGTCGCCGGTGCGTTGCAGTCGGCATGCTGCAACCAGAGCTCGAGAGTACCCCTCGGTGGCATCGCGTTGGAGAAGAACCGCGGGAAGCGGATCCAGGAGCTTGGGGGCATCGGCGCCCATAGCACCAGCTCGCGTGAGGAGTCTGCGGCGTGGATTCCAGGAGCAACGGCACGCATCGCCGTTGCGCGGCGGCCACGGGCGCGGAGCGGGCGGCGCCGCTCATCGCTCTGCCCTCCTGAGCCCTCAGCTCAGGCGTACAAGGGAAGCGGGTACCCTGGAGGAGGCCGCTCGCACCAAGGCCTCGTCACCACCTGCATCGCCGCTTCGTCGCGACGATGGACCGACCTCTTCTTCGGTGGGAGCGGCCCCGGATCATCGCGGTGGGCCTTCCCTTTCTCTTCAGCGGAGAACCTTCGGATGGGCGCCATTATTGTAAGTAGAGGAGCAAGGAGGAAGAAGAAAGCGAGCAAGGGAGAAATGGGCAACGGGGGCTTAGCCCCCCTCCCCATTTATAGCGAAAGAAGGCCAACCGGCGGCTCCCACGTCACAGGTAATGATGGTTTTCCTTGCATGTCGCAGGGACTTGTCAAGTCGGGCAGTTGCCGAGGCAACGTGGGAAGTGGAGACGCCCACGTCCAATCAACCGCCATGCGTCAACCGAGGCCGCAGGCTTTTGGGGCCCGCGGCGCTCCGTACTTGACCTTTGGCTTCGCCTCGAAGCAAAGCCCGAGCGCACCATGGGCCCGGGGGCTACTGTCGGCGTTCTGGGAACGGGGGTCCCCAGACTTGCCTGCCTGCGGCCCATGGCGTGGCTTTGCTAGCAGGCTTGTACGGCCCACCTTCATCAACAAGGCATTCAAGACCCTCGCGAGGGGCCAAGCCTCGCGAGGCAGACGATGCAAGACTTCTTCGAGAGCGGCCTCTCCAGGCAGGCTCGCGAGGAGCGGAGATATCAAGGAGGGGCAAACCTCGCGAGGCTCTCGTGACGTGAGCCATGACGATCGGCACCAGGCGGGCGCCAGCGCGCGTAGCGTCCTTGTTTCCTCTTTGCTGCTAAGGAAGCAAGCGCAGGCACGGAGTACCGAGGCATCAGGAAAAGGTTTCCATATCGGTGCAACGAGACCCAAGACCAGAAGGACGGCAAGACGGAGGTCACCATGGAGCCCAAGACGGCATCATCACCAGAGCCTTTTGCAGGCGAAGACCACTTTTCTCAGGATAGCTTGTACTAGCTGTCCCCTTTCAAATTTGCCCGCCGTTGTTGGCTCCCTTCCCGCTCAATATTTGGGGAGAGGACCAGGGCCTATATAAGTAGAACTAGCCGCCACGGTAGAGGGCATCTTGATCTGAGAACGCACTCAGGTTGAACTCATTCAGAGCCCTCTCACCCACACAAGTCCGCAGAGCACAAGAACACCCCAACCTCAGGAGGCTGTTCTTCCCCTTGTACTGTTCTTCATCAGCCCAAGAGGCAATCCACCACTGCACACTAGAGTAGGGTATTACACCACAACGGTGGCCCGAACCAGTATAAATCCCGTGTCTTTCTGTGTTGCGAGTTCGTCGAATTCGTCCGCGAGATCTTAGCGAGCTAGGGCGTGGATCGGTAGGAGGGAAAGAACTTCGCGCGCACCCCAGAGTTCGAACCTTAAGGGTTTTGCCGGAACCCCACATCTGACAGCGAGGAGCGGAGACATCAAGGCAGGGCAAACCTCACGAGGCTCTCGTGACGTGAGCCATGACGATCAATTTCAGGTGGGCGCCAGGCGGGCGCCAGCGTGCGCATCGTCCTTGTTTCCTCTTTGGTGCTAAGGGGGCAAGCGCAGGCGCGGAGTACCAAGGCATCAAGCAAAGGTTTCCATATCAGTGCAACGAGACCAAGACCAGCCGGACGGCAGGACGAAGGTCACCATGGAGCCCAAGACGGCGTCATCACCAGAGCCTTTTGCAGGCGAAGACCGCTTTTGTCAGGATAAGCTGTACTAGCTGTCCCCTTTCAACTTGGCCGCTGTTGTTGGCTCCCTTCCTGCTCAATATTTGGGGAGAGGACCAGGGCCTATATAAGTAGAACTAGCCACCACAGTAGAGGCATCAGATCTTGAGCCAATCCTTAGCCACACAGCGAGCACAAGAACGCCCCAACCTCAGGAGGCTGTTCTTCCCCTTGTACTGTTCATCATCAGCGCAAGAGGCAATCCACCACCACCACACTGGAGTAGGGTATTACACCACAACGTTGGCCTGAACCAGTATAAATCTTGTTTCTTCGTGTTGCAAGTTCGTCGAGTTCGTCCGCAAGATCTTAGCGAGCTAGGGCGTAGATCGGTAGGGAGGAAATCTCCGCGCGCACCCCAGTGTTCGAACCTTGAGGGTTTTGCAGGAGCCCGTGATCCGACATTTGGCGCGCCAGGTAGGGGTGCACCGGAGCTTCCCTTCCGTCGTTCACGTCCAGTTGCTCCATCGTCTCCATGGCGGACGCTCGTCGTGCTCATGCCGAGCGCCGGGCTGCCCTAGCCACCCGCGTCGCCCAGATGGCTCCCGTCGGTGGCCCACCCCGTCGTTCTCCGTCTCCTGCCGCCAACGCCGCCACCGGCCCGGCGGGGAACGAGCAGTAAGCGTCCTCGCTGCACCCCTCGGTGCGGCAGGACGGCCGCACCGCCACTCCATCGCTGACTCCCGCTGGTTCGTCCTCCCATGCTCATCGCGCTCCCATGGACGCACGGGCTACGCTCCTGATGGCGCATGAGCTCCTGCGCTACCGCCCGGTCGACGACCTCTACGAGGACTGGCTCGACCACGTCACCGAGCTTGTCCGCACCGCAGAGGGCTCCCCTGTGCCGTCCCTCTCTCCGCCGGGCCCACCGCCAGCTTCAGGCGACGCAGCTCGCGGAGCGCCTCCACCACCTCTACCCCAAGATGGTACCTTGGCGCCAAGGCGTGCGGCTCCGCGATGCGATCCGCCGCGTCCGGCGCCCGCGGGTGAAGAAGGAAGCTGCCAAGAAGTTCCTCGACCGCAAGAGAACGCCCCGCCACTCCTCGCACCACCGCGCTAGGATCGTCTGCCGCGGCAGGCCCCCGCGCCCTTGCCGTGGCGGCGCGTGGGCGCCAAGACCAAGCTCTGCCTCCAAGACGAGCCCCGGCGACCACGGCCAGCTGCCGCGCCTTCACCCCCGAGCTGCGTAGCGTCGCCTGGCCGGGCAAGTTCAAGCCAGATCTGCCTCCACGCTACGACGGCACCCTCGACCCCGCGGAGTTCCTGCAGCTCTACGAGATGAGCATCGAGGCGGCCAACGGCAATGAGAAAGTCATGGCGAACTGGTTCCCTATGGCACTCAAAGACGGCGCCCGTTCGTGGCTCCTGAACCTGCCTCCAGGCTCGGTCTCCTCCTGGGACGAGATGCGCGACCGCTTCGTCGCCAACTTCCAGGGCACTCGCGACCGCCCGCCGGCCGCGGGTGACCTGCGCCGCATCAAGCAACAACCAGGAGAGACCCTCCAGAAGTACATCCAGCGCTTCAACAACACTCGCCTCAAGATCCCTAAGGTCACAAATGAGGCCATCATCTCCGCGTTTTCTGATGGCGTCCGCGACATCAAGATGAAGGAAGAACTCGCTATCAACGAGGAGCTGTGCACATCTTAGGAGCTTTTCAACCTGGCAACCAAGTGCACAAGAGCTGAGGAAGGGCGCCTCTCCCTCCTCGAGCTGCCAGCTATAGGCCCGGAGGAAAAGAAGGCCAAGGCAAAGGACGTGAAGCGGAAGGAAGCAGCCGAGCTCGCAGCGGAGCCGGACACCAAGCGAGGCAGAGATCAGCCTGAGTCGTCCAAGAGCAGCAGACCGTTCTGTGCCTTCCACAACCTGAACACCCACAACACCAGCGACTGTCAAGAGCTCAGAGCCATTCGAGAAGGACGCTTCGGTTGATGCCCCGAGCGCAGCGACCGGGGCTACGACCGAGGAGGAGGACGTGGTGGCGAGCGCTGGGACGACCGTGGCCCGCGCCAGGAGTGGCGCGACAGGCCTCGTGAGGACCGCTGGCAGGATCATCCTCACGAGGGCGCCTGGAGGGACCAGCCTCGTGAGGATCGACCTCAGGGCAACGCCGGTCTTCCCCCGCTGCCGCCACCGCCTAGAAGGAACGACGACCACCATCAAGACGAGGGGGCTGGGGGCTTCCAGGAGCCGCGCGCTACCGCCTGCATCTTGGGCGGAGCTGAGGCCCAAGCCTCACAGCGTATCTTCAAACAGTTTGCTCGTGAAGTGAATGCAATCCTCCCCAAGCTTGAGGCCACGCGCCCGCTCAGGTGGTCCCAATGCGCCATCACCTTCAACTCGGCAGATCAGCTCAAGTGCGCAGCTACCGCTGGCGCTCTCCAGATGCTTTGCTCACCAGTCATCAGCAACATGCAAGTTACCAAGATCCTCATCGACGGCGGCGCAGGACTCAACGTCCTGTCCGTCGACACGTTTGACAACCTCCAAGTGCCATATGACCAACTTCAGCCTACCAAGCCTTTCTCAGGAGTGACCGACGGCTCCACCACACCGATAGGGCAGGTCCGCCTCCCTATCACCTTCGGGGAACGCAAGAACTACCGCACCGAGCTCATCGACTTCGACGTCGCGCACATCCGCCTGCCATACAACGCCATCCTTGGGTATCCAACCCTGGCCAAGTTCATGGCAGTGACCCACCACGGCTACAACGTCCTCAAGATGCCAGGAAGCGGCGGAATCATCATGGTCCCATGCGAAGAAAGAGACGCGGTGTGCTCCCTCGAGTGTGCCTTTCAAGCTGCAGCAATCGACGACCCCGACAGCCAGGGCGATGGCCCTCCGGAGGCCATCCCCAAGAAGAAGAAGCAGCTGCGCCGTGCGGAACCTCAGGAGGTTGGCGTCGTGGCTGGAACCTCGTCAGGATCAGCGCCCGCTCCAGGGGCGTCTCCCTCCGTCGCATAGGAAGGCGCGCCCAGTGCCCTCCTCGGGCAGGGCTCGGGGGATCTCTTCTGGAGGGCCTCAGACCTTGCCAACATCACGAGGGAGGTGCTCGGGCACCATTTGGAGGCGTGCTTCAAGGCACGTTTCCCTCAGGAGGACACAGGGCAAGGAGCGCCCACCGCTCAGGAGTTCATGACCAAGACCACTCAGGAACTGCAGGACGCAAGGGCCATGCGCGACGACCGCCGCTTACGAGGCGGAGCTCCCCATCCAGGCGAGGATGTCGGGCTGCGTGTCTGCGTCGACGTTCCAGGGCTCAACAGGGCCGCCTCTCAGGAGCTTTTATGGCCTTCGCGCGTGGGCCATTGTGAGGGTCCACCACACAGCTACGTTCACATGCCTTTCGGCTTGCCGAGCGTGTCGTCAGCCTACCAGCGCAACCTGCGGCGTGTCCTGGCGGCTCAGGAGGCCAGGCACCACGCCGTCCTAGCAGAGATGGAGGCAGTCCCCAGGGAATCACCTGAGCCCCCAGTGCCTCCCGAGGCTCAGGGCCCCGGTGGCTCGTGAGGAGCAATCCCTTCACTGCGTACCTTCAGCTGCCCCAACAACCCTTCATCGATAGAGCCAGGTGACATTTTCCAAGTTCATTCAGCTGGGAGCGCCCCTCGGGCTACATTATTCCCAGGCCGCGTGGGTCCGTCCCTGTGGCATGTATCCCCTTTTGCTTATGTCTTTAGCTTACCTTGCTGGGGGCGCCCCTCGGGCTGCATCATCCCCAAGCCGCTCGGGCCCGACCCAGTGGCATGTATCTTTCTGGATTTACCCAAGCTGGTTTGCCTTCCATGCCTAATCTGCCTGTGATTACCACCTGTTCGACCATCACCTCCCACGGGGGCTACTCACACTGGCATGGCGCTGGCGCATGGGTCCGTCCCTGCCACGCCGACAAACCTGAGCGGTCGAGCTCTGGCTCGCGGCACGTTCCGCGCACGTCACCTCACCAGGCCCTCAATGCCTTCATTTCCTCGCGGAACAACCAGTGGCAGGCTGGCAACCATAACGGCAAAACCGTGTTTCTCCTTGTGCTGGTTCGCAGGGATATCATGAGGAGGATGGCAGGAGGCACCGCGAGCTTCCTTTTCTCCGGGCAATCTGCTTCCGCGTTGAAAGGGGGGCTCCTGAGCATCACGACTCAGGAGCTCTTACTGGCTCTTCAGCCCTCACCCTCTAGCCTGACCACGGCATCACGACCTGGCATACCAGCGGTGGCTGAGCTCGCTCAAGGGCCGGGACCTGAGGACGTAGAGCACTAAGGAGAACATGGGAGAAGGGAGACTCGTATGGGCCCGACCTAGCTATGCTGCGGAAGCTTGCGCACGAGCCTAGCGCATCACAAGGACTCGGCCCCAAGCTAGCAAGATAAGTCCCGCGCTCGTACCAACTAATCATTGGAGCCTAGGTGCTATGCACGTCGCATGCCTATCGCGGCCACGTCGCCCCCCTTTCTTACCTTACCATGGCTGCTTGAGCGCTAAATGGGACCTCCTGAGCATCGCGCCCCAGGGGATCTTACTGGACCTCGGGCCGCTCACCTCATTGCCTTGACCACGACACGCGACCTGGCATACCAGCGATGGCTGAAGCCTGCCTGGGGACCGGGACCTGTCAGCATAGAGCAACAAGCTATCGCGAGGTTGGAAAGGGGAGACCGAGCCTTAAAAGGACATGCATTAGCAAATTTTCATCACAAGGAAGATATACACAAAAGACAATACAGACCCTTTACACACACCCACGGGGTACTCCATGATTCTTCGCAGCAAACAAAAGACGAAAACTTAGAGGAATCCTATCTACACCCTCCCGTGGCGGACGCCATCATCAACAGTGGGCCGCGGGAGGCCGGCGCCAACCCCATCCAGATCAGCGGTGGCGGCAAGACGCCGCAGCCCTGCTCCGAGCCGGGGAGAGCTTGGGGGGATGTAGCTGTCGTCGCTCGTCTCCGGAGTCTCGTAGAGCTCGGGAGAACCACTGGACTCCCAGGGGCTGCTGCTGCTGGAGTAGCCACGAGCAGAGCGCACGTCAACCTGGCGCTCCCCTCCAGGGCAACACTCCAGGCGGCGGCCCTCCGCGTCGAAGTCCTTGAAGAAAAGCGTGGAGGCGCCGTCATACTCGAAGTGGATCGCGAGGGCGCCCTTCGCATAGCAAACCCGCGCGACCTCGCCCCAGCCGCGGGTCATGAAGATCTTGTCGGAGGGGACCGCTTCGACCTCTGCTCTGGTCGCCGGAGCATCGCAGTTAGCATGCTGCAGCCAGAGCTCGAGAGGCCCCCTCGGCGGCATCACGTCAGAGAAGAATCGCGGGAAGCGGATCCAAGAGCTTGGAGGCATCGGCGCCCATAGCACAAGCTCGCGCGAAGAATCCACGACGTGGATTCCAGGAGCAACGGCACGCTTCGCCATCGCGCGGCGACCACGGGCGCGGCGCGGGCGGCGCCGCTCGTCGCTCCCTCCTCCTGCGCCCTCGGCTTGGGCGTACAAGGGTAGCGGAAACCCCGGAGGAGGCCGCTCACACCAAGGCCTCGTCACCACCTGCATCGCCGCTTCGTCACGATGATGGACCGGCCTTTTCTTTGGTGGAAGCGGCCCTGGATCATCGTGGGGGGCTTTCCTTTCTCTTCAGCGGAAAACCTTCGGATGGGCGCCAATGTTGCTAGCAGAGGGAGGAAGCAGGCGAACCGCGGAGAGATGGGCGACGGGGGCTCTGCCCCCTCCCCATTTATAGCGGAAGAAGGCCAACCGGTGCCTCCCACGATCACAGGTAATGATGATTTTCCTTGCATGTTACAGGGACTTGTCAAGTCGGGCAGTTGCCGAGGCAGCGTGGGGAAGCGAAGATGCCCACATCCAATCAACCGCCACGCGTCGACCAAGGTCGCAGGCTTTTGGGGCCCGCGACGCTCCGCGCTTGACCTTTGGCTTCACCGCGAAGCCAAGCCTGAGCGCACCTTGGGCCCGGGGGCTACTGTCAGTGTTCTGGGAACGGGGGTCCCTAGACTTGCCTACCTGCGGCCCATGGCGTGGCTGTGCGGCAGGCCTGTACAGCTCAACTTCATCAACGAGACGTTTAAGAGCCTCGCGAGGGGCCAAGCCTCACGAGGCGGAAGACACAAGACCTCCTCAGGAGCGGCCTCACCAGGCTGCCTCGCGAGGAGCGGAGAAATCAAGGCAGGGCAAACCTCGCGAGGCTCTCGTGACGTGAGCCATGACGATCAAGGTCAGGGGGGCTCCAGGCGGGCGCCAGCGCGCGCAGCGTCCTTGTTTCCTGTTTGGTGCTAAGGGGGCAAGCGCAGGCGCGGGGCACCAAGGCATCAAGCAAAGGTTTCCATATCAGTGCAACGAGACCAAGACCAGCCGGATGGCAGGACGGAGGTCACCATGGAGCCCAAGACGGCGTCATCACCAGAGCCTTTTGCACGCGAAGACCGCTTTTGTTAGGATAAGCTGTACTAGCTGTCCCCTTTCAAATTGGCCGCCGTTGTTGGCTCCCTTCCCGCTCAATATTTGGGGAGAGGACCAGGGCCTATATAAGTAGAACTAGCCACCACAATAGAGGCATCAGATCTTGAGCCAATCCTTAGCCACACAGCGAGCACAAGAACGCCCCGACCTCAGGAGGATGTTCTTCCCCTTGTACTGTTCATCATCAGCCCAAGAGGCAATCCACCACCACCACACTGGAGTAGGGTATTACACCACAACGGTGGCCTGAACCAGTATAAATCTTGTGTTTTCGTGTTGCGAGTTCGTCGAGTTCGTCCGCAAGATCTTAGCGAGCTAGGGAGTAGATCGGTACGGAGGAAATCTCCGCGCGCACCCCAGTGTTCGAACCTTGAGGGTTTTGCCGAAACCCGTGATCCGACAGGCGACCTTCCAACGGCTGATGCACATCGCCCTGGGTTAGCAGGTAGGGAGAAACACTGAAGCCTACGTCGATGACGTCGTGGTAAAATCTCGGGAGGCGAGAACTCTGATTCAGGACTTAGAGGAAACCTTCGCAAGCCTGTGCCAGGTGGACCTGCGGCTTAACCCAGAGAAGTGCGTATTTGGTGTTCCCTCCGGCAAGATGCTGGGCTTCCTCGTATCCCACAGGGGGATCGAGGCTAACCCGGAGAAGGTCAAGGCGATAGAAGACATGAGCCCACCACAAACTCCCAAGGAAATGCAGAAGCTCGCGGGCTGCGTGACCTCGCTAGGGCGCTTCATCTCCAAGCTGGGGGACTGCGCCCTGCCATTCTTCAAGCTGATGAAGAAGAAGGGCCCATTCGAGTGGACCCCAGAGGCCGACCTGGCGTTTCAAGACCTCAAGAGATGCCTAACCAGCCCTCCGGTGATGGTGGCGCCTCATCCTCTCGAGCCCCTGGTGCTTTACCTTGCCACCACTCCCTACTCCGCCAGCGTGGCGCTGGTGGCAGTTCGGGAAGAGCGCCAGGCCAAGAGTCCGCCGCGCCATGTCGCACCTCCAGCCGGGGCGATACGGCACCAAGGGGATACCGCAAGGGCCGCAACAACGCCAATGAAAGACCAGGCCCAGCAAGACAGCGTTCTCGGGCCTGCAGAGGCCCCGATGGATGGCCAGGCTCCCGAGGTTCCATCGCCTCGGGAGATGCCCCAACCTTCGGCAGACGCAGGCTCCATCAACGCCCCCGCCCTCGTCGAGCACCCAGTGTACTTCGTCAGCATGGTACTATGGGATGTGAGGGCACGGTGCCCCATGCCACAGAAGCTCCTGCTCACGCTCCTGGTGGCCTCACGCAAGTTGCGCCATTACTTCCAAGTCCACCCAATCAAGGTCGTCTTAGCTTACCCACTGGAGAGGGTGCTCTGGAGCCCTAATGCTGCAGGAAGGGTCGCCAAGTGGAACATCGAACTTCAGGCATTTCAGCTTGAGTTCAGCACAACCAGGGTCATCAAGGAGGCCGACCTAGCCGACTTCATGGCCGAGTGGACCGACGTCCCGGAATCTGAAGTTGGCGAGAGCCTATCTCTCTCGCCAGGAAGTAAAGCACCGGATGGTTGGGTCATGTACTTCGACGGCGCCTTCGCACGCCAAGGCGCGGGGGCTGGAGCCGTGCTCATCTCGCCCACCCAAGATAAGCTCTACTACACCTCTTCCACGAGATACATACGGATCTGAATGTTGCAGACCCGTTGACTAAGCCTCTTCCACGAGCAAAACATGATCAGCACCAACACTCCATGGGTGTAAGAATCATTACTGTATAATCTAGATTATTGACTCTAGTGCAAGTGGGAGACTGAAGGAAATATGCCCTAGAGGCAATAATAAAGTATTATTTATTTCCTTATATCATGATAAATGTTTATTATTCATGCTAGAATTGTATTAACCGGAAACATAATACATGTGTGAATACATAGACAAACAGTGTGTCACTAGTATGCCTCTACTTGACTAGCTCGTTAATCAAAGATGGTTATGTTTCCTAGACATAGACATGAGTTGTCATTTGATTAACGGGATCACCTCATTAGGAGAATGACGTGATTGACTTGACCCATTCCGTTAGCTTAGCACTCGATCGTTTAGTATGTTGCTATTGCTTTCTTCATGACTTATACATGTTCCTATGACTATGAGATTATGCAACTCCCGTTTACCGGAGGAACACTTTGTGTGCTACCAAACGTCACAACATAACTGGGTGATTATAAAGGTGCTCTACAGGTGTCTCCAAAGGTACTTGTTGGGTTGGCGTATTTCGAGGGTAGGATTTGTCACTCCGATTGTCGGAGAGGTATCTCTGGGCCCACTCGGTAATGCACATCACTATAAGCCTTGCAAGCATTGTGACTAATGAGTTAGTTGCGGGATGATGTATTACGGAACGAGTAAAGAGACTTGCCGGTAACGAGATTGAACTAGGTATCGAGATACCGACGATCGAATCTCGGGCAAGTAACATACCGATGACAAAGGGAACAACGTATGTTGTTATGCGGTCTGACCGATAAAGATCTTCGTAGAATATGTAGGAACCAATATGAGCATCCAGGTTCCGCTATTGGTTATTGACCGGAGAGGTGTCTCGGTCATGTCTACATAGTTCTCGAACCCGTAGGGTCCGCACGCTTAACGTTACGATGACAGTTATATTATGAGTTTATATGTTTTGATGTACCGAAGGTTGTTTGGGGTCCCAGATGTGATCACGGACATGACGAGGAGTCTCGAAATGGTCGAGACATAAAGATTGATATATTGGACGACTATATTCGGACACTGGAAGTGTTCCGGAGAAGTTTCGGATAAAACCGGAGTGCCGGAGGGGTTACCGGAACCCCCCGGGGAAGTATTGGGCCTTAGTGGGCCTGAGGGGAGAGAGAGGGCAGCAGCCCAGGAGGTGGTGCGCCCCCTCCCATGAGGAGTCCGAATTGGACTAGGGGAGGGGGGCGCGGCCCCTCTTTCCCTCTCCCTCTCCCTCTCTTTCCTTCCCCCTTCTCTCTTCCTAGTTGGACTAGGAAAGGGGAGTCCTACTCCTACTAGGAGGAGGACTCCCCCCTCCTTGGCGCGCCCCAAGGGCCGGCCGGCCTCCCCCTTGCTCCTTTATATACGGGGGCGGGGGGCACCTCTTAACATACAATTGATCTACGATCTTTTAGCCGTGTGCGGTGCCCCCCTCCACCATATTACACCTCGATAATATCGTTGCGGAGCTTAGGCGAAGCCCTGCGTCGGTAGAACATCATCATCGTCACCATGCCGTCGTGCTGACGAAACTCTCCCTCAACACTCGGCTGGATCGGAGTTCGAGGGACGTCATCGAGCTGAACGTGTGCTGAACTCGGAGGTGCCGTGCGTTCGGTACTTGATCGATCGGATCATGAAGACGTACGACTACATCAACCGCGTTGTGATAACGCTTCCGCTTTCGGTCTACGAGGGTACGTGGACAACACTCTCCCCTCTCGTTGCTATGCATCACCATGATCTTGCGTGTGCGTAGGAATTTTTTTTGAAATTACTACGTTCCCCAACAGTGGCATCCGAGCCTGGTTTCATGTGTTGATGTTATGCACGAGTAGAACACAAGTGAGTTGTGGGCGATATAAGTCATACTGCTTACCAGCATGTCATACTTTGGTTCAGTGGTATTGTGAGATGAAGCGGCCCGGACCGACATTACGCGTACGCTCACGCGAGACTGGTTTCACCGTTGCGAGCACTCGTTGCTTAAAGAAGGTGACTGGCGGGTGTCTGTCTCTCTCACTTTAGTTGAACCGAGTGTGGCTACGCCCGGTCCTTGCGAAGGTTAAAACAGCACCAACTTGACAAACTATCGTTGTGGTTTTGATGCGTAGGTAAGAACGGTTCTTGCTAAGCCCGTAGCAGCCACGTAAAACTTGCAACAACAAAGTAGAGGACGTCTAACTTGTTTTTGCAGGGCATGTTGTGATGTGATATGGTCAAGACATGATGCTATATTTTATTGTATGAGATTATCATGTTTTGTAACCGAGTTATCGGCAACTGGCAGGAGCCATATGGTTGTCGCTTTATTGTATGCAATGCAATCGCCATGTAATTGTTTTACTTTATCACTAAGCGGTAGCGATAGTTGTAAAAGCAATAAGTTGGCGAGACGACAACGATACTACGATGGAGATCAAGGTGTCGCGCCGGTGACGATGGTGATCATGACGGTGCTTCGGAGATGGAGATCACAAGCACAAGATGATTATGGCCATATCATATCACTTATATTGATTGCATGTGATGTTAATCTTTTATGCATCTTATCTTGCTTTGATTGACGGTAGCATTATAAGATGATCTCTCACTAAAATTTCAAGATAAAAGTGTTCTCCCTGAGTATGCACCGTTGCGAAAGTTCTTCGTGCTGAGACACCACGTGATGATCGGGTGTGATAGGCTCTACGTTCAAATACAACGGGTGCAAAACAGTTGCACACGCGGAATACTCAGGTTAAACTTGACGAGCCTAGCATATGCAGATATGGCCTCGGAACACGGAGACCGAAAGGTCGAGCGTGAATCATATAGTAGATATGATCAACATAGTGATGTTCACCATTGAAACTACTCCATCTCACGTGATGATCGGACATGGTTTAGTTGATTTGGATCACGTAATCACTTAGATGATTAGAGGGATGTCTATCTAAGTGGGAGTTCTTAAGTAATATGATTAATTGAACTTGAATTTATCATGAACTTAGTACCTGATAGTATCTTGTTTGTCTATGTTAATTGTAGATAAATGGCCCGCGTTGTTGTTCCGTTGAATTTTAATGCGTTCCTTGAGAAAGCAAAGTTGAAAGATGATGGTAGGAATTACACGGACTGGGTCCGTAACTTGAGGATTATCCTCATTGCTGCACAGAAGAATTACGTCCTGGAAGCACCACTAGGTGCCAGGCCTCCTGCAAGAGCAACACCAGAAGTTATGAACATCTGGCAGAGCAAAGCTGATGACTACTCGATAGTTCAGTGTGCCATGCTTTACAGCTTAGAACCGGGTCTTCAACGACGTTTTGAACGTCATGGAGCATATGAGATGTTCCAGGAGTTGAAGTTAATATTTCAAGCAAATGCCCGGATTGAGAGATATGAAGTCTCCAATAAGTTCTACAGCTGCAAGATGGAAGAGAATAGTTCTGTCAGTGAGCATATACTCAAAATGTCTGGGTATAATAATCACTTGATTCAACTGGGAGTTAATCTTCCGGATGATAGCGTCATTGACAGAATTCTTCAATCACTGCCACCAAGCTACAAGAGCTTCGTGATGAACTATAACATGCAAGGGATGGATAAGACAATTCCCGAGCTCTTCGCAATGCTAAAGGCATCGGAGGTAGAAATCAAAAAGGAGCATCAAGTGTTGATGGTCAGTAAAACCACTAGTTTCAAGAAAAAGGGAAAATGGAAGAAGAAGGGGAACTTCAAGAAGAACAGCAAGCAAGTTGCTGTTCAGGAGAAGAAATCCAAGTCTGGACCTAAGCCTGAAACGGAGTGCTTCTACTACAAGCAGACTGGTCACTGGAAGCGGAACTGCCCCAAGTATTTGGCGGATAAGAAGGATGGCAAGGTTAACAAAGGTATATGTGATATACATGTTATTGATGTGTACCTTACTAATGCTCGAAGTAGCACCTGGGTATTTGATACTGGTTCTGTTGCTAATATTTGCAACTCGAAACAGGGGCTATGGATTAAGCGAAGATTGGCTAAGGACGAGGTGACGATGCGCGTGG
This sequence comes from Triticum aestivum, assembly GCF_018294505.1. NCBI lineage: Eukaryota > Viridiplantae > Streptophyta > Magnoliopsida > Poales > Poaceae > Triticum > Triticum aestivum. Next base: position 167,611,610 of record NC_057811.1, on the reverse strand, counting down.
GAAATGGTTCCAAAGTCGATGTGATCGCCGTCGGCACGCTACCTCTACATCTACCTTCGGGATTAGTATTAGACCTAAATAATTGTTATTTGGTGCCAGCGTTGAGCATGAACATTATATCTAGATCTTGTTTGATGCGAGACGGTTATTCATTTAAATCAGAGAATAATGGTTGTTCTATTTATATGAATAATATCTTTTATGGTCATGCACCCTTGAAGAGTGGTCTATTTTTAATGAATCTCGATAGTAGTGACACACATATTCATAATGTCAAAACCAAAAGATGCAGAGTTGATAATGACAGTGCAACTTATTTGTGGCACTGCCGTTTAGGTCATATCGGTGTAAAGCGCATGAAGAAACTCCATACTGATGGACTTTTGGAATCACTTGATTATGAATCACTTGGTACTTGCGAACCGTGCCTCATGGGCAAGATGACTAAAACACCGTTCTCCGGAACTATGGAGAGAGCAACAGATTTATTGGAAATCATACATACAGATGTATGTGGGCCGATGAATATTGAGGCTCATGGCGGATATCGTTATTTTCTCACCTTCACAGATGATTTGAGCAGATATGGGTATATCTACTTAATGAAACATAAGTCTGAAACATTTGAAAAGTTCAAAGAATTTCAGAGTGAAGTTGAAAATCATCGTAACAAGAAAATAAAGTTTCTACGATCAGATCGTGGAGGAGAATATTTGAGTTACGAGTTTGGCCTACATTTGAAACAATGCGGAATAGTTTCGCAACTCACGCCACCCGGAACACCACAGCGTAATGGTGTGTCCGAACATCGTAATCGTACTTTATTAGATATGGTGTGATCTATGATGTCTCTTACTGATTTACCGCTATCGTTTTGGGTTTATGCTTTAGAGACGGCTGCATTCACTCTAAATAGGACACCATCGAAATCCGTTGAGACGACGCCTTATGAACTATGGTTTGGCAAGAAACCAAAGTTGTCGTATCTTAAAGTTTGGGGTTGTGATGCTTATGTGAAGAAACTTCAACCTGATAAGCTCGAACCTAAATCGGAGAAATGTGTCTTCATAGGATACCCAAAGGAGACTGTTGGGTACACCTTCTATCACAGATCCGAAGGCAAGATATTCGTTGCTAAGAATGGATCCTTTCTAGAGAAGGAGTTTCTCCCGAAAGAAGTGAGTGGGAGGAAAGTAGAACTTGATGAGGTAACTGTACCTGCTCCCTTATTGGAAGGTAGATCATCACAGAAATCAGTTTCTGCGACACCTACACCAATTAGTGAGGAAGTTAATGATAATGATCATGAAACTTCAGATCAAGTTATTACTGAACCTCGTAGGTCAACTAGATCAAGATCCGCACCAGAGTGGTATGGTAATCCTGTTCTGGAGGTTATGTTACTAGACCATGACAAACCTATGAACTATGAAGAAGCGATGGTGAGCCCAGATTCCGCAAAATGGCTTGAAGCCATGAAATCCGAGATGGGATCCATGTATGAGAACAAAGTATGGACTTTGGTTGACTTGCCCGATGGTCGGCAAGCCATTGAAAATAAATGGATCTTCAAGAAGAAGACTGACGCTGATGGTAATGTTACTGTCTATAAAGCTCGACTTGTTGCGAAAGGTTTTCGACAAGTTCAAGGGATTGACTACGATGAAACCTTCTCACCCGTAGCGATGCTTAAGTCTGTCCGAATCATGTTAGCAATTGCCGCATTTTATGATTATGAAATTTGTAAAATGGATGTCAAAACTGCATTCCTGAATGGATTTCTGGAAGAAGAGTTGTATATGATGCAACCGGAAGGTTTTGTCGATCCAAAGGGAGCTAACAAAGTGTGCAAGCTCCAGCAATCCATTTATGGACTGGTGCAAGCCTCTCGGAGTTGGAATAAACGCTTTGATAGTGTGATCAAAGCATTTGGTTTTATACAGACTTTTGGAGAAGCCTGTATTTACAAGAATGTGAGTGGGAGCTCAGTAGCATTTCTGATATTATATGTGGATGACATATTGCTGATTGGAAATGATATAGAATTTCTGGATAGCATAAAGGGATACTTGAATAAGAGTTTTTCAATGAAAGACCTCGGTGAAGCTGCATATATATTAGGCATTAAGATCTATAGAGATAGATCAAGACGCTTAATTGGACTTTCACAAAGCATACCTTGAAAAAGTTTTGAAGAAGTTCAAAATGGATCAAGCAAAGAAAGGGTTCTTGCCTGTACTACAAGGTGTGAGATTGAGTATGACTCAATGCCCGACCACTGCAGAAGATAGAGAGAAGATGTAAGATGTTCCCTATGCTTCAGCCATAGGCTCTATCATGTATGCAATGCTGTGTACCAGACCTGATGTGTGCCTTGCTATAAGTTTAGCAGGGAGGTACCAAAGTAATCCAGGAGTGGATCACTGGACAGCGGTCAAGAACATCTTGAAATACCTGAAAAGGACTAAGGATATGTTTCTCGTTTGTGGAGGTGACAAAGAGCTCATCGTAAGTGGTTACGTTGATGCAAGCTTTGACACTGATCCAGACGATTCTAAATCGCAAACCGGATACGTATTTACATTGAACGATGGAGCTGTCAGTTGGTGCGGTTCTAAGCAAAGTGTCGTGGCGGGATCTACGTGTGAAGCGGAGTACATAGCTGCTTCGGAAGCAGCAAATGAAGGAGTCTGGATGAAGGAGTTCATATCCGATCTAGGTGTCATACCTAGTGCATCAGGACCAATGAAAATCTTTTGTGACAATACTGGTGCAATTGCCTTAGCAAAGGAATCCAGATTTCACAAGAGAACCAAGCACATCAAAAGACGCTTCAATTCCATCCGGGATTTAGTCCAGGTGGGAGACATAGAAATTTGCAAGATACATACGGATCTGAATGTTGCAGACCCGTTGACTAAGCCTCTTCCACGAGCAAAACATGATCCGCACCAAGACTCCATGGGTGTAAGAATCATTACTGTGTAATCTAGATTATTGACTCTAGTGCAAGTGGGAGACTGAAGGAAATATGCCCTAGAGGCAATAATAAAGTATTATTTATTTCCTTATATCATGATAAATGTTTATTATTCATGCTAGAATTGTATTAACCGGAAACATAATACATGTGTGAATACATAGACAAACAGTGTGTCACTAGTATGCCTCTACTTGACTAGCTCGTTAATCAAAGATGGTTATGTTTCCTAGCCATAGACATGAGTTGTCATTTGATTAACAGGATCACCTCATTAGGAGAATGACGTGATTGACTTGACCCATTCCGTTAGCTTAGCACTCGATCGTTTAGTATGTTGCTATTGCTTTCTTCATGACTTATACATGTTCCTATGACTATGAGATTATGCAACTCCCGTTTACCGGAGGAACACTTTGTGTGCTACCAAACGTCACAACATAACTGGGTGATTATAAAGGTGCTCTAAAGGTGTCTCCAAAGGTACTTGTTGGGTTGGCGTATTTCGAGAGTAGGATTTGTCACTCCGATTGTCGGAGAGGTATCTCTGGGCCCACTCGGTAATGCACATCACTATAAGCCTTGCAAGCATTGTGACTAATGAGTTAGTTGCGGGATGATGTATTACGGAACGAGTAAAGAGACTTGCCGGTAACGAGATTGAACTAGGTATCGAGATACCGACGATCGAATCTCGGGCAAGTAACATACCGATGACAAAGGGAACAACGTATGTTGTTATGCGGTCTGACCGATAAAGATCTTCGTAGAATATGTAGGAACCAATATGAGCATCCAGGTTCCGCTATTGGTTATTGACCGGAGAGGTGTCTCGGTCATGTCTACATAGTTCTCGAACCCGTAGGGTCCGCACGCTTAACGTTACGATGACAGTTATATTATGAGTTTATATGTTTTGATGTACCGAAGGTTGTTTGGGGTCCCAGATGTGATCACGGACATGACGAGGAGTCTCGAAATGGTCGAGACATAAAGATTGATATATTGGACGACTATATTCGGACACTGGAAGTGTTCCGGAGAAGTTTCGGATAAAACTGGAGTGCCAGAGGGGTTACCGGAACCGCCCGGGGAAGTATTGGGCCTTAGTGGGCCTGAGGGGAGAGAGAGGGCAGTAGCCTAGGAGGTGGCGCGCCCCCTCCCATGAGGAGTCCGAATTGGACTAGGGGAGGGGGGGTGCGGCCCCTCTTTCCCTCTCCCTCTCCCTCTCTTTCCTTCCCCCTTCTCTCTTCCTAGTTGGACTAGGAAAGGGGAGTCCTACTCCTACAAGGAGGACTCCCCCCTCCTTGGCGCGCCCCAAGGGCCGGCCGGCCTCCCCCCTTGCTCCTTTATATACGGGGGTAGGGGGCACCTCTTAACATAAAATTGATCTACGATCTTTTAGCCGTGTGCGGTTGCCCCCCTCCACCATATTACACCTCGATAATATCATTGCGGAGCTTAGGCGAAGCCCTGCGTCGGTAGAACATCATCATCGTCACCACGCCGTCGTGCTGACGAAACTCTCCCTCAACACTCGGCTGGATCGGAGTTCGAGGGACGTCATCGAGCTGAACGTGTGCTGAACTCGGAGGTGCCGTGCGTTCGGTACTTGATCGGTCGGATCGTGAAGACATACGACTACATCAACCGCGTTGTGATAACGCTTCCGCTTTCGGTCTACGAGGGTACATGGACAACACTCTCCCCTCTCGTTGCTATGCATCACCATGGTCTTGCGTGTGCGTAGGAATTTTTTTTGAAATTACTACGTTCCCCAACAGAAGCAAGGCCCAGTGCCTGTGAAGGTCTCCGCTCGTGACACTCTCACGTAATAATGAGTGGGGCTGTACACGCCCCGGAGTGTCCGGAGTGCCGCCCTCGGGCCTCGGGGGCTCCCTCCCACGTCCTAGTGGCAGCTCTTAGCTCCGCGCTAGTGAGAAGACTAGACTAGGTGCAGGACGTGGCTGTTCATTTGCTTTCCGTAGTTGGCTTGCCCCTCTTTAATGGAAATTTGAATTCTAGTGTTTCTCGTTGGCTTGGTTTGGTTCCCTTTTTCTCTCGGCTTCTTCCCTCGGTTCTCTGTTTTGACCCGCACTCTTCCTCGCATGCCTCGCGATTGGGCTGGACAGGTGCACGCATAAGCGCTTCCCTTGGTCCTCACGAGGTACCCTCGTTCGAGCTCTCGACCGGTGCACCCATTTTCAAGTCCATGGCCCATGGGTACCGCTATGTGGTGCGCTAGGCCCCGAGCAAGGAAGGGATAAGGATTTCTTAACGAATTTTGGCAGCTTCGCAGTATCGCCCGAGTCGGCAGCGGGCAAGCCCCACCAGGTGCCCAGAGGTGCACGCCTTCATGAGCTCAAAGCTACCTCAGGTGCATCAAGCTAAGCTACTCCTCTACACCTGTGTAAGTCATAGATCTCGCGACACAACCCGGAAACGATAAACACACCACAAAAGTAGCATAAGAACCATGGTTCATTACACGCCCACGTAGGGCCCCATACTCGTTTCTGGTAATGAAGGAGGAAAGGAAAGGACAAGCAAAAGCGGCTCCTACGACGCGGCTGCTCATGAGGGTCGGCTCCCCGGACTCAGACGGAGCCCTCCTCGCGCTTCACAGAGGCGCGATGACGGGACAACCCGCCACCGTCCTTGAAGCGAGCCCGACGACGAGGCGGTTGGTCATAGTCGCCGCTGCTGGAGCTTTCGCTGGAGGAGGAGCTGTCATAGCTGGACGAACCGCGGCCACCTCCGAGGGCGAGTCCCTCTTCATCCTCGTCACAGCCGTCGCCAAGGCCAAGCACTTAGTTGCCATCGTTGTCTTCAGGGCAGCACCCGGCGTGGCGACCGTCTTCCCCGAATACCCTCACGAAGAGGGTTGTGGCACCGTCGTACTTGAAGTGGAGGGTGCACCGCCTGTCGAGGCCGCACGTGCGGGCAAACGTCTGCCAGCCGCGAGCCAGGGCTACATTGCCCGCGACGGAGATCTCCATCGCGACCCACGAGGCCTTGCTGCAGCAGTCGTCCGCCAGCAGCCAGAGGCCGCCAGGTCCATGGTCGCAGCTCACCAGCAAGGAAGCGCGGAAGCTGGAGCCAGGTGCCGGTCGGGTTCTCCGACCACAGGATGAACTCTGGCAGCCCCTCCGCCAAGTGGAAGCGTTGCTGAGGAGGCCTCGCGACCATGGCGTGCTTCCCCTCGTCGACGAGACCACCACACCTCGAGCGACTCCCATCAGGAGGATAAACGCCGCCTCGGCCGCCTGAAGCGGCACTGGACCCTGAAGAGACTCGCCCTCGCCCATGAGGAGCCACAGCGGGGGTCGCGGCAAGCTTGTGAGGGCGACCGCGCCCCCTCTTAGGTGGGGGAGAGCCAGGCCCCTCTTGGCGAGCCTTCCCCTTTTCTGCGGCCGAGAACCTCCTCGTCGGCGCCATGGGAGTCGCTGCAAGCGGCAAGCAAGGAAGAACAGGCAGGCGGAATGGAGGAAGAGATGGGCGACGGGGGCTCCGCCCCCCTTCCCATTTATAGCCAGGAGAAGGCCACCCGGCGACCCCCACGATCGCAGGTAATGATGGCTTTTCTGCATGCACCAGGGACTCGTCAAGTCGGGCAGTTGCCGAGGCAGCATGGGGAAGTGGAGACGCCCACGTCCCATCAGTCGGCACGCGTCAATCAAGGCCGCAGGCTATTGGGGCCCGCGGTGCTCCGCACTTGACCCTTGGCTTCGCCTCGAAGCCAAGTCCGAGCGCGCCTTGGGCCCGGGGGCTACTGTCGGCGTTCCGGGAACGGGGGTCCCCAGACTTGCCTGCCTGCGGCCCACGGCGTCGCTCCACCAGCGGCCTGGTATGGCCCATCTTCACCAGCAAGCGCGCAAGACCCTCGCGAAGGGCCAAGCCTCAGGAGGCGGACGACACAAGACCCCCTCAGGGGCAGCTTCACTAGGCTGGCTCGCGAGGAGCGGAGAGATCAAGGCGAGGGGCACCTCGTGAGGTTCCCGTGACGTGAGCCATGACAACCAAGGCCAGGCAGGCACCAGGCGAGCGCCAGCGGGCGTAGAGTACTGCTTTCCTCTTCGGTGTTAAAGGAGCAGGCGCAGGCGAGGAGTCCCGAGGCATCAGGCAAAGGTTTCCATACCGGTGCAACGAGACCAAGACCAGCAGGACGGTAGGACGGAGGTCATCGTGCAGCCCACGACGGCGTCGCCACTAGAGCCTTTGGCAGGTGAAGACCACCTTTTGTCAGGATAGCTTGTACTAGCTGTCGCCCTTAAAATTGGCCGTTGTGGGATCCCTTCCCGCCTAAACATTTGGGAAGAGGACTAGGTCCTCTATAAATAGGACTAGCCACCACTGTAGCAAGAGACAGATAATTCTGACCATCCTCTACCACGCAAGCTCCTCGAGCTCAATAACACCTCTCCTCAGGTGGTTGTTCTTCCCTTGTACTTGTTCATCCCCAGCCTACAAGGCAATCCACCACGCCACACTGGAGTAGGGTATTACACCACATCGGTGGCCCGAACTAGTATAAACTCTTGTGTCCCTTGTTCTTCGGGTTCGATGAGCTGAGCTTTGAGATTGCGGTGAGAGCGAGAGCTAGGGGGAGGCAGATCTTCGTGCGCACCCCAGAGTTCGAACCTTAAGGGTGAGGGAGTCCTGGACTAAGGGGTCCTCGGGCGTCCGGCCTGTTAGCCATGGGCCGGACTGATGGGTTGTTAAGATACGAAGATCGAAGACTGTGCCCGTGTCCGGATGGGACTCTCCTTGGCATGGAAGGCAAGCTTGGCGACCGAATATGTAGATTATTTTCCTTTGTAACCGACCCTGTGTAACCCTAGATCCTCCCAGTGTCTATATAAACTAGAGGACTTGGTCCGGAAAGGCCAGATACTCATTACCATAGTCATACAGGCTAGACTTTTAGGGTTTAGCCATTACGATCTCGTGGTAGATCAACTCTTGTAATACTCATATTCATCAAGATCAATCAAACAGGAAGTAGGGTATTACCTCCATAGAGAGGGCCCGAACCTGGGTAAACATCGTGTCCCCTGTCTCCTGTTACCATCGACCTTAGACGCATAGTTCGGGACCCCCTACCCGAGATCCGCCGATTTTGACACCGACATTGGTGCTTTCACTGAGAGTTCCACTATGCCGTCCTCAAAAGGTTCGATGGCCCCATCAATCGTCAACAACAATGCTGTCCAAGAGGAAACCTTCCTCCCCGGACAGATCTTTGTGTTCAGCGGCTTCGTACTGCAGGCCAACTCGCTTGGCCACCTGGAGCAGATCGACAGCTACGTCCCTGGCCATCAGGTCAGATTTGGGAGCTTAAATTACGTCGCGGACATCCGTGGAGATTTGATCTTCGCTGGATTCGAGACCGCGGCGATCGCTCCTATTCACCCCGATGAACATGACTCAAATCTGTCATCGGGCCGCATCCAGGAGATTGCTCCTGTAACTGCTCTGGTCGTAGATCCAGAGCATATTGCGTCGTCCAAGGATGGGAGGCTCAACCCCACCGCGAACGTTGCAGATTCCACGGCGTTGGAGCCGAACATAGACCTAAAGTCACACGATGTCTTTGTCACCGGAACTCCGGACTCGTCTCTGGTCATAAATTCCGAGCCACATGCATCCGCGGACGCCGAACTGGATCGCTTATCGATCTTTGAGTTTAGCGCCGCAGACATCTTCCAGCATTCGCCCTTGGGTGATGTGCTAAACTCGTTAAGAAACTTGTCCTTGGCGGGGGACTCATAGCCGAATTATGTCCGGTTTGAACTGGAGGTTGATGATGAAGGAGAATTTCACTTCCCACCCGCCACCCACTTCATAGCCACTGTCGAAGACTTAACCGACGCGCTTGACTATGACTCCGAAGACATCGACGGTATGGACGATGATGCCGGAGATGAGGAGGCCCAAAACCCGCCGTTCACTGGACGATGGACGGCCACTTCCTCATATGACGTCTACATGGTAGATACGCCGAAAAATAATAGCGGCGATGACAAGGAAAACCCAGCAAAGGAGGACCCTCCTAAAACACAACCAAAGCGCCGGCGCCAGCGGTGCCGCTCTAAATCCCGCCGCAGCAGGGATAGCAACACCGGCACAGGAGACGACAACAGTCAAGATGGTGTCGAAGACACAGAAGAACCCGATGAACAAACTGCCGAATGAGACAATCGGGAATCAGGGCATGCCAGCCCTGACGAACAAGCCATAGAAGAAGACTCGGAGGACGGTAGTTACCGTCCACCCTCCGAGGAGGAGGTGAGCCTCGGCAACGAAGACTTCATCGTGCCTGAGGAGCCCCTGGAGCAGGATCGCTTTAAGCTTCAGCTCATAGCCACTGCGAGGAGCCTGAAAAAGAAGCAGCAACAGCTTCAAGCTGACCAAGACCTGCTCAATGACAGATGGACCGATGTCCTGGCAGCCGAGGAATACGGCCTTAAGCGCCCAGCCAAAAGTTACCCGAAGCACAGATTACTACCTCAGTTCGATGATGAGGCGCCAGATCCCACACCAGCATCACGCAAGGCGGCTGATCGGCCACCACGCGGTCGGGATAAAACTGCAACCCAAGCTGAAAACCAGACTGTCCCACCTTGTCGTAAAGGCAGGGATAAGGCAGCTCGGGGCTATACATATGACCTTTGTCAAGACCTAGATAGTAGAGCAGGACATACAAGATCGATCTACGGATCGCGAGGGCGTGCCTTGACACACGACGATGGCTACCTATTTGGACGTGATAAACCTAACCACGCCCGGGCCAAATGACGCAGACGGACTCCATCAGAGCTACGTCGCGATGTGGCCCGATATAGAGGCGCCGTGCACCCTCTTTGTTGTACTAACGAAGTAATGGATCATGAATTCCCAGAAGGGTTTAAACCCGTAAACATCGAATCATACTATGGAACAACCGATCCCATGGTATGGATCAAGGATTTTATTCTCCACATCCACATGGCCCGCGGGGATGATCTTCACGCCATCAAATACCTCCCACTAAAACTCAAAGGGCCAGCCCGGCACTGGCTGAACAGCCTGCCCGAGAATTCTATTGGCAGCTGGGAGGACCTGGAAGAAGCCTTTCTCGACAACTTCCAAGGTACCTATGTTCGGCCACCAGACGCCGATGACTTAAGTCACATAGTTCAACAGCCCAGGGAGTCAGCTAGGAAGTTTTGGACTAGGTTCCTAACTAAAAAGAACCAGATCGTCGACTGTCCGGACGCCGAAGCCTTAGCGGCCTTCAAGCATAGCATCCGCGACTAATGGCTCGCCTGCCACCTCGGCCAAGAAAAGCCAAAATCTATGGCAGCCCTCACGACACTCATGACCTGCTTTTGTGCGGGTGAGGATAGTTGGTTGGCTCGCAACAAAAACACAACCGGCGAGGTAGGCCCCTCCGAGGCTAAGAATAAGAACGGCAAGCTCCGACGTAACAGACACAAACACCGAAGCAATGGTGATAATACCGACGACACTACAGTCAACGCTGGATTCAGTGGCTCCAAGTCCAACCAGCGGAAGAAACCATACAAGAGAAACAATCAGGGACCATCCAGCCTTGACCGCATACTCGATCGCCCGTGCCAGATACATGGCACCCCAGAAAAACCAGCCAATCATACCAACAGAGATTGTTGGGTTTTTAAACAGGCCGGCAAATTAAACGCCGAGAACAGGGAAAAGGGATCACAAAGCAAGGAGGACGACGAGGAGCCCTGGCAACCGAACACAGGGGGACAAAAGAAGCTTCCCCCTCAAGTGAAAACAGTAAACATGATATATGTTACACACATCCCCAAAAGGAAGCGCAAACGCGCACTAAGGGACGTCTATGCGATAGAGCCAGTCGCCCCAAAATTCAATCCATGGTCATCATTTCCGATCACCTTTGATCGTCGGCACCACCCGACTAGTATCCGTCATGGTGGCTCAGCCGCACTAGTTCTTGACCCAATCATCAATGGATTTCACCTGACGCGCGTCCTTATGGACGGAGGTAGCAGCCTCAACCTGCTTTATCAGGATACAGTGCAAAAAATGGGCATCAATCCATCACGGATCAAGCCCACAAAGACTACCTTCAAAGGAGTCATACCAGGTGTCGAGGCCCGCTGTACGGGCTCAATCACACTAGAGGTTGTCTTCAGATCCCCGACAACTTCCTAAGCGAGGAGTTAATCTTTGACATCGTCCCATTCCGCAGTGGTTATCACGCACTGCTCGGACGGACTGCCTTTGCTCGGTTCACGCGACGTCATAACGGTCAACGGAAACACGGAACGCTCCCTCCGTACAAAGGAGCACACTGCCGCCTTAGAAGCAGAAGTATAGAACAGCCTTCTCAAGCAGAACTGCAATCCAGCTACCGAGCCCCTAGACATCGTTAAGAAGGTCCGGACTACGCTGCAACAGAACAGCTTGGCTCGTCAAGAGCTCGATTAGCAATTTGACCTCCGTCCCAGTCCCAATCAGGCAGTGGCATTCGTACCACGCGTATATAATTACGCACTCAAAATTCCATGGGCATCGACGGAGGCACAGAAAGCTTGTGATCCACAGTTTGGCTCGACCGATCATGGACACACATATACTTTTACTTTTTCCTTTTTCCTTTTCCAGGTTTCTTTTACATAGGCCTTCTTGGACGGCCTAATTATCAGTCCTATAAAAGGATAAAAATACCAGGATGGCAAGAAGCACAGACGTATAGGGGAAGCTCTAGAGGTCACTTCAACGACCACTCTACCTGTTGATAGGACCCACGTGCAGCCCGCCCCTGGTAATGGCATGTTAAATAGCCAAATTGCTTATCACACTATTTGTATTAATGCGCTTCGACGCATTAACCCAATTATAATGGAAACAGTTTGCGGCTCAAGTTTAAGGGCCCAAGATATCACCTCTGCTTTATTTCTGTTTTCCTTTAATAACTTATCTTCTAGCACCCGTACACTTTGGTATGTTTCATATTTGCCAGGGGCTCCCATGCGCCCTACAATACGGCAACAAAGTCCGAACACTTTTTATAGTACAGTTCGGCACCCCGAATTTAGCATTATATGCATTGGCTCCGAATCATGTCTTTGGTCAATAGTTGGGTTGCCCGGCTCCTGTGCTTGCTACCTTACGTTCCGCTACATCGGCTAAGGTAGTAAAGGGAGAACTACTGCGATTGTGCCCTGGTTTATCCAAAGGAGCACCTCACTAGAGAAAGCCGAAAACTGACTATCATGATGCAGCGAGAGCCGGTCAGCTGTTCGGAGGATGCAAATCGTTGGAGATTTCTTTCCGCGTTACGCGAAGGATCGACACTTCCCGATCAGATGCTTATAGCACTCTAGTTCGGAAACTAGGGGCTGCGTCAATGTTTTTATTGTCGAAATCCTAGGGCGTTAAAGCCGAATAGCCTGGTTGTCTGGTTCGTTGCGCTAAACAACTCCTTGAAGGACCATATAATTGGATCAAGATTGTTTAGATTCCATCCCGAACACCTCCGTACTACCTACGTGGGGGCAGAAGCCGACGACTGGCCAACCCTCAGATTTCATATAAACATGGCCGCACAGGAGGTAAAATTAAAAACATAACAGTCATTACAAACCGACTTTGTTTCACCATACAAGGAAAAGAGAACACGAATGTATTCATTCAAAAATAATGTCCTACCCACACTACGCTGCTAGAATGCGAGACCCCTCTAGGACATCCGCGAAATAGCGCTCAGGTGTGCGGTGCTCCTTGCCCTCTGGCGCCCCCCCGGCCAGCTCAACAGCGTTCATCTTCACCCACCACATCTTGCAACGGGCGAAGGCCATACGAGCACCTTCAATATAGGCCGATCGCTTGACGATATCCAGCCGAGGATAGGCGTCCACCATCCGCCTCACGAGTCCGAAGTAGCTGCCGGGCATAGCTTCGGCTGGCCATAGCCGGATTATCAAATCCTTCATGGCTAGCTCGGCCACCCTATGCAGCTCCACCAGTTGTTTCAGCTGATCGGTGAAGGGCACGGGATGCTCCGGCGCAAGATATTGTGACTAGAATATCTTCTCCGTGGAGCTCCCTTCTTTGGCTCAGAAGAACTCCGCGGCGTCGGACACACTGCGCGGCAAATCAGCAAAAGCCCCTGGAAAACTCCGAATCTGGGTCAGTAAAAGGTACCTCCTCTTCGCATATTTGCTTTGCATACTAACTACCTTACCCGCGGCAATCTTCCTCGCCTCCTGGACCTCTTGGAGGGCGCCCTGGGCCTCGTTCCAGGCCATCTCCGCGCTCTGACGAGCCTTGGAGAGTTCGGCCTCTTTAGCCGACACGTCACGCTCGAAGGTCTCACACTTCTTCACCGCGTCATGGAGCTCTTGTTGGACCTTGTTGACCCAGGCCTTGAGCTTCTTGCGGGCAGCTTGCTCCTTGACGGCCTTCCCCTCGGCTTCGCCCAGGGCCTTTTTCAGGGCCTCGACCTCGGTCGTTGCTCCTATTTATATCAAGACACCTCGGTCAATATATAACACCCTATGCTTTCCGAATACTTCTTGGGTTATTACATACCTTGATTCTCCTGGAGTTGCCTCTTCACCTGGCCGAGCTCCTCCTCGGCCTGCTCCAGCCTCCGCTTAAGTTCGGAGACTTCGGCAGCACATGAGGCCACGGCCAGCAGCGACGCCTACATATGCATTCTAGACAAATTTAGTTAGTTCCCTGCAACAAAGGAATGATCCTTTGTGCGGCTTTTCTTTCTGAACACCGGACAGTATCTCAGGGGCTACTGTCTATATGGGAATTTTCTCTTTTTGCGTCGCCTACCTCAAAACCTATCAGCAGGCTGTTGCAGGCTTCGGTCAGTCCGCTCTTGACAGACTGAACCCTTTCAATCACCGTGCCCATAAGGACACGATGTTCATCCACAACGGAAGCGCCTCGCAGCGCTTCCAGCAGATCATCGGGTGCCCCTGGTTGGACAGGGGTCATCGGTGGAATAGGCATACCCCCTTCTTTCGAAGGAGGTTGCGTGCCAGATTCTGGAGCCGTATCGGTCTCCTGGATCAAGTCCGGTTGAGGGCTGAACTGAGTATGGCCCTCCTCCCCAGTCTCCCGGGGGATTGGTTCCCCCTGCTGTTTGGCGACGGGGGCTTCGCCTTTGGGCACTTCTTGAGCCTCTCCCCGGCCTAGGAAGGTCCGTTGGGAGAGCACCTCGTCGTCCCCTTTGGCCTGGGGAGAGTAAGCGTCTGGTGGTGTCTCGTTGGCCATCTCCTTTGGGTCCAACGAACCTCTTGATGAGGATCGTTGGGAGCTGTCATGGGCCGGACTGTAATAGCATAAGTAGCCATGTCAATACATTGAAATGGAGAGGTTGGATATATGGGTATGCGGGAACCATAGCACTTATGAAGCAGCTTGAGGCTTGGTGCGGGGGTGTCGCTCCGGACTGCTGTTGACGTCCCACGCGGATTTATCAGCGAAGGAGCCCTTCCCCTTCTTGGGCGTCCCCGCCTCCAGGCTCGTGGAGGCCGCCCTCTTCTTCCTTCCCCCATCAGGGGGAGGGTTGTTCTCCTCCTCCTCCTCCTCATCGTCGTCGTCTTCGGTGGCGGAGGAGTGGGTCTTGTCTTCGGACATCGCGTCCGAAGCATTCTTGCGACGGGGGCCACTCCGGACCCCCTTGGCCTTCCCCTTGGCCTTCTTCGCCGGCACTGTATAGGGCGCCGGTTCCATCATCTTCGCTAAACGCGGAATGACTGGTTCTTCAGGTAGCGGAGCCGGACACTGGATCCGCTTCGCCCTCTCCATCCATTCCTGAAGAGGCAATGATAGTAAAAGTTTAGATATCCTCCTTGAAGCAAACAAGTAGAGGACGCGATAAAAAACTTACCTCGCTGGTAGGATGGTTAACGTCGTGTCCATGATCCGAATCTGTGGCTGGCGGTATTTCGTCGCCCTTGAAGAGCAACTTCCAGGCATCTTCGTGAGTCGTTCCGAAGAGCCTCGCCCGGGTTTGGTGCCTCCTTGGATTAACTCCCAAAGGGGGCGTTTTTGGCTTTGGCAAGGGAGGATTCGGCGAACCAGCATCACTTGAATTACATCGACAAGTTTGACATCCTTGTCCACCATGCTTTGAACGCGCGTCTGCAGCGCTATCAGCTCATCGGGCGAACACCAGTTCGGGCTCTTCTCGACCCAGGCGGTGAGTCGCATGGGAGCACCGGAGTTAAATTCGGCAGCCGCGGCCCAGTTTGTACCGCGGGGTTCTGTGATATAGAACCATTGTTTTTGCCATTCCTTGATGGTCTCCACAAAAGTGCCTTTCGGCCAGGAGACATTGGCCAGCTTACTCACCATGGCTCCTCCGCACTCCGCGTGCTGGCCGTCCACTACCTTTGGCTTCATGTTGAAGACTTTGAGCCACAGCCCGAAGTGGGGTTGGAGGCGGAGGAAGGCCTCACACACGACGATGAACGCCGAGATGTTGAGGAAAGAGTTCGGGGATAGATCATGGAAGTCTATCCCGTACTAGTACATCAGCCCGCAGATGAAAGGGTGGAGTGGAAACCCTAGCCCGCGGAGGAAATGAGGGATGAATACCACCCTCTCCTTGGGTTTCGGCGTGGGGATGACTTGCCCCTGGGCTGGAAGACGGTGGGCGATTTCCTTCGCCAAATACCCAGCCGCCCAAAGCTCGGCAATGTCTTTTTCCTTGACGGAGGAGACCATCCATTTGCCTTGACCCCCAGATCCGGACATGGTCGGATGCTTTTTGGAGATGGAGAGAGATGGGAACTTGGGCGCTGGAGCTCAAGGATGGAAGGGCAGAGGAAGGGGAAGGCGTGAGTAGACAAGGGCAAATTCTTATCCCCTCATAAAGGGTCGCGAATATCAAGCGCCTCCTCACTCTCCTTAAAACTCGTCTATTCCCAAGGGTTGTGCAAACAGCATGGTTGGGTTACCCATACTCGTATTGATGAGAATCCCACAATAAGGGGACACGATCTCTACTTTGACAAGACGTGTCAATAGCAACCGCGTCTCGAAACATGGAACGGCAGAACAAAACGGCCCAAAATTACGACCGGGCAGGCGTGATGTCACGTTGTAAAAAAAGTTGTCAGCGGATTGGACCCGTGGAATATTGTATTCTCTCTACGATTGTGCGTGGTATGTGACCTGTCCGGATATGATCATCGCATTTGGAGACTACCTTGGAGTTCGGAAAGAAGGGAACCCGCCTTGCAATGCCGAAGACAAATCTGCGCGCCGGACTCCTCGTCATTGAAGCCAGGTTCAGGGCCTACTGAGGGAGTCCTGGACTAAGGGGTCCTCGGGCGTTCGGCCTGTTAGCCATGGGCCGGACTGATGGGTTGTGAAGATACAAAGATCGAAGACTGTGCCCGTGTCCAGATGGGACTCTCCTTGGCGTGGAAGGCAAGCTTGGCGACCGAATATGTAGATTCTTTTCCTTTGTAACCGACCCTGTGTAACCCTAGATCCTCCCGGTGTCTATATAAACCGGAGGACTTAGTCCGGAAAGGCCAGATACTCATTACCAAAGTCATACAGGCTAGACTTTTAGGGTTTAGCCATTATGATCTCATGGTAGATCAACTCTTGTAATACTCATATTCATCAAGATCAATCAAGCAGGAAGTAGGGTATTACCTCCATAGAGAGGGCCCGAACCTGGGTAAACATCATGTCCCCTGTCTCCTGTTACCATCGACCTTAGACGCACAGTTCGGGACCCCCTACCCGAGATCCGCCGGTTTTGACACTGACAAAGTGTTTTTACCAAAACCCGTGATCCGACAATCATCAAAATATATTTGGCCCACGAATAATTCATCATCATAGGTTTTGGTGAAAAGAGTTGGGTCAAGTGAACCGGGTTTGAAGCCTTTCTTCATGAGGAATTCCTTCAAAGTATCATACCACGCCCGAGGGGCCTGCTTGAGGCCATAGAGGGCCTTATTGAGTTTGAAGACTTTGTTAGGATGCTTTGGATCTTCAAAACCTGGGGGTTGAGCAACATATACTTCTTCCTCAAGCTTACCATTGAGGAATGCACTTTTCACATCCATTTGATATAAGATGATATTATGATGGTTATCATAAGCAAGTAATATGCTAATAGCCTCAAGTCTAGCAATAGGTGCAAAAGTTTCATCGAAATCAATTCTTTCAACCTGTGTGTAGCCTTGAGCTACAAGCCGTGCCTTATTTCTCACCACAAGGCCATTTTCATTGCTTGTTGCGGTAGATCCATTTGGTGCCGATGATATTGTGCTTGCGTGGGTCTGGTCGCTTGACAAGTTCCCACACATTGTTGAGCTTGAACTGATGTAATTCCTCTTGCATTGCTTGAATCCACTCAGGCTCCAGAAATGCCTCGTCTACCTTAGTGGGCTCTGTAATAGAGACGAAAGCAAAGTGCCCACAAAAGTTAGACAAATGTGAAGCCTTTGAGCGTGTGAGGGGACCTGGTGCATTGATGTCACTTATGATTTTCTCGATCTGCACTTCATTTGCAACACGAGGATGAGCGGGTTGGCGACATTGAGTTGGCTCAGTATTTTCTTCACGTTCTGGAATGACTTGTCGGCGTCCTGGGAATGGGGGTCCCAAGACTTGCCTGCCTGCGGCCCACGGCGTGGCTCCACCAACGGCCTGGTACGACCCATCTTCACCAGCAAGCACTCAAGACCCTCGCGAGGGGCCAAGCCTCGCGAGGCGGACGACACAAGACCTCCTCAGGGGCAGCCTCACTAGGCTGGCTCGCGAGGAGCGGAGAGATCAAGGCGAGGGGCACCTCGTGAGGTTCCCGTGATGTGAGCCATGACGACCAAGGCCAGGCGGGCGCCAGCGGGCGCAGAGTACTGGTTTCCTCTTTGGTGCCAAAGGGGCAGGCGCAGGCGAGGAGTCCCGAGGCATCAGGCAAAGGTTTTCATATCGGTGCACCGAGACCAAGACCAGAAAGACGGCAGGACGGAGGTCACCACGGAGCCCACGACATTGTCACCACCAGAGCCTTTGGCAGGCGAAGACCACCTTTTGTCTGGATAGCTTGTACTAGCTGCCCCCCTTCGAATTGGCCGTTGTGGGATCCCTTCCCGCCTAAACATTTGGGAAGAGGACCAGGGCCTCTATAAATAGGACTAGCCACCACCATAGGAGGGCATCTGATCTTGGAGAGGATCCATTCCACCAAGGCCATCCCACCAGCTCCTCGAGCTCAAGAACACCTCTCCTCAGGAGGATGTTCTTTCCTTGTACTTGTTCATCCCCAGCCTACAAGGTAATCCACCACACCACACTGGAGTAGGGTATTACACCACATTGGTGGCCCGAACCAGTATAAACTCTTGTGTGCCTTGTTCCTTGGGTTCGGCGAGCTAGGCCTTGAGATTGCGGTGAGCGTGCGAGCTTGGGGGAGAGAGATCTTCGTGCGCACCCCAGAGTTCAAACCTTAAGAGTTTTGCCGGAACCCATGATCCGACATTTGGCGCGCCAGGTAGGGGGTGCGCCGAAGTTCGCCTCTCCGCCGGGACCGCCTCCCCGTCCTGTCCCCATGGCCGGCGTTGCTCCTCCGATTGGGTCAACGGATGCCCACAATGGCGCAAGGGGCACAGAGCTTTTACCCCCGCCTTGCGGCGGGTGCAGTGGCCGCTCAAGTTCAAGCCGGAAATGCCGCAGCGCTACGACGACGCGGCGGATCCGTCGGCCTTCTTGCTAGCGTACGAGGAGGCCGTCCTGGAAGTTGGAGGCGACGACAAGGTCATGGCCAATTGGTTTCCCATAGCCCTCGCTGGCGCACCGCGCGCCTGGCTGCTTACCCTTCCAGGATCCTCTGTGGCCTCTTGGGAGGAACTGCGCGGCCTTTTCGTCATGCGCTTTGCGGCACCGGCGCCTATCGTCGTCGCAGCCCTCTTCGGCGGCTCGCAAGCACCACCCTCGGACCGTCACACCAAGCAGTACTTCCGCCAGATCGGCGCCGCCTCTGCGCAGCAAGGAGATCCTCTAGGATGGGCGGCGCCCAAGGCTGACCTCACCTTCGACTCAGGGGATCACCCCGTCACCACTGCCGGCTCGGGCGTGCTCCCAATGCTTTGCACGCCCACCATCTGCAACGTAGCCATCACCAAGACCCTCATCGACAGCGGGGCCGGCCTTAATGTGCTCTCCATGGAAGCTTTCGGCTTGCTTCACGTGCCGCACGAACGGCTCCGCCCCACCAAGCCCTTCTCCAGAGTCGGCAGCGGCTCCACCAGCCCCCTAGGGCAGATCCGCCTTCCTGTGACCTTCGGCACTCGCGACAACTACCGCACCGAGCTGATCGACTTCGACATTGCCCGCATTGGCCTCCCATACAACGCCATCCTCGGGTACCCGGCCCTGGCTCAGTTCATGGCGGCGACCCATCCATCCTACAACGTTATGAAGAAGCCTGGGAGCAATGGCATCCTGACCGTGGCGGGGGACACCAAGGAGGCTCTGACGGTGCTCAAGCTTGCCTTTAAGGCCGCTGCGGCAGCCCGCCCGGCCGACGAGACCACCCCGGAGCTAAGGAGGCCGCGCCAGCGAAGAAGAAGCAGTTGTTCACTCAAGATCGGGCCGAAACGAAGAAAGTGCCGGTCGAGGAAGGTGGACCCACAGGAGCGACCTTCACCATAGGCGCCAACCTCGACCCAGATCAAGAGGAGGCATTGGTGAAGTTCTTGCACGCGAACAAGGAGGTATTCGCCTGGGAACCCAAGCAACTGGTAGGGGTCCCGAGGGGGGTGATCGAGCATCACTTGAGGGTGTGCCCCAATGTGCGCCTTGTGAAGTAGAAGGCACGGCGACAGTCCATGCAGAAGCAGTCCTTCATCGTCTAGGAAACCCGCAAGCTGGAGGCAGCAGGCGTCATTCGCGAGGTCCGGTACACGGAGTGGCTGGCGAACCCCGTCGTCGTGCCGAAGAAAGGCGGGAAGGAGCGCATGTATGTTGATTTCACCAACCTCAACAAGGCATGTCCCCAAGACCCGTTCCCGCTTCCGTGCATCGACCAGATTATCGACTCCACCGCCGAGTGCGACCTACTGTGTTTCCTGGACGCGTTCTCGGGCTAGCACCAGATCAAGATGGCGGTCGAGGATGTGGAGAAGAAGGCTTTCCTTACCCCGTGCGGGGTGTACTGTTACACTTGCATGTCGTTCGGGTTGCGCAACACAGGGGCAACCTTCCAACGGCTGATGCACATCGCCCTGGGTCAGCAGCTCGGGAGAAACGCAGAAGCCTACGTCGACGACATCGTGGTAAAATCTCAGGAGGCAAGAACTCTGATTCAGGACCTGGAGGAGACCTTCGCAAGCCTGCGCCAGGTGGACCTGCGGCTTAACCCAGAGAAGTGCGTGTTTGGTGTCCCCACCGGCAAGCTGTTGGGCTTCCTCGTGTCCCACAGGGGGATCGAGGCCAACCCGGAGAAGGTCAAGGCGATAGAAGACATGAGCCCACCGCAAACTCTCAAGGAAATGCAGAAGCTTGCCGGCTGTGTACCTCGCTAGGGCGCTTCATCTCCAAGTTGGGGGAGCGCGCCCTGCCATTCTTCAAGCTGATGAAGAAGAAGGGCCCGTTCGAGTGGACCCCGGAGGCCGACCTGGCATTTCAAGACCTCAAGAGATACCTGACCAGCCCTCCGGTGATGGTGGCGCCTCGTCCCCTCAAGCCCCTGGTGCTTTACCTTGCCGCTACCCCCTACTCCGCCAGCACGGCGCTGGTGGCGGTTCGGGAAGAGCGCCAGCCAAGAGTCCACCACGCCGTGCCGCACCTCCATCCGGGGCGATACGGCACCAAGAGGATGCCACAAAGGCCGCAACAACGGCAATGGAAGATCAAGCCCAGTAAGACGGCGTTCTCGGGCCTGCAGAGGCCCCAATGGATGGCCAGGCTCCTGAGGTCCCATCACCTCAGAAGAAACCCCAACCTCCGGCAGACGCAGGATCCGTCGACGCTCCCGCCCTCGTCGAGCACCCAGTGTACTTCGTCAGCACGGTACTACGGGATGCGAGGGCACGATACCCCATGCCACAGAAGCTCCTGCTCGCACTCCTGGTGGCCTCACGCAAGCTACGCCACTAATTCCAAGGCCACCCGATCAAAGTCGTCTCAGCTTACCCACTGGAGAGGGTGCTCCGGAGCCCTAATGCCACGGGAAGGGTCGCCAAGTGGAACATCGAACTTCAGGCATTTTAGCTCGAGTTCAGCACAACCAAGGTCATCAAGGGGCCCGCCCTAGCTGACTTCGTGGACGAATGGGCCGACGTCCCGGAACCTGAAGTTGGCGAGAGCCTATCTCTCTCGCCGGGAAGTGAAGCGCCAGATGGTTGGGTCATGTACTTCGACGGCGCCTTCGCACGCCAAGGCGCGGGGGCTGGAGCCGTGCTCATCTCGCCCACACAAGACCAGCTCTACTACGCTGTGCGGCTCTACTTCCAGCGGGGCGAGAAGGTCTCCAACAACATTGCGGAGTACGAGGGGTTGATCGCCGGCCTCAAGGCCGCCATGGCTGTAACGCCCATGATGCGGCTATATCTCCCACGTGTCGAGGCACGACTTAGAGGCATAACCGCATTGTGGTTTTGTCGCAAGAAGGGTCAACTTCACACAATCCCATGTAATGAACAAGAATGGGATAACGAGAGTTGGCTTACAATTGCCACTTCACACAATACATAAATATAATTCTTACATCATCCAAAATCCACACATAGACCGACTACGGTCAAATCCAAATGAAAATAAGATAACCCCAAATGCTAGATCCCCGATCGTCCCAACTGGGCTCCACTACTGATCATCAGGAAAAGACACATAGTAATGACCACGTTCCTCATCGAACTCCCACTTGAGCTCGGTTGCGTCATCTGCACTGCATCGTCGGCACCTGCAACTGTTTTCGGAGAATCTGTGAGTCACGAGGACACAGCAATCTCACACCCGCGAGATCAAAACTATTTAAGCTTATAGGAAAGGATGGTGTAATGAGGTGGAGCTGCAGCAAGCACTAAGCATATATGGTGGCTAACATTCGCAAATGAGAGCGAGAAGAGAAGCAACGCAACGGTCGCGAAGCTAGAAATGATCAAGAAGTGATCCTGAAACTACTTACGTTCGAGCATAACTCAAACCGTGTTCACTTCCCGGGCTCCGCCGAGAAGAGACCATCACGGCTACACACACGGTTGATGTATTTTAATTAAGTCAAGTGACAAGTTCTCTACAACCGGACATTAACAAAATTCCCATCTGCCTCATAACCGCGGGCACGGCTTTCGAAAGATAATACCCTGCAGGAGTGTCCCAACTTAGCCCATCATAAGCTCTCATGGTCAACGAAGGATAAACCTTCTCCCAGGAAGACCCGATCAGTCTCGAAATCCCGGTTTACAAGACATTTCGACAATGGTAAAACAAGACCAGCAAAGCCACCCGAATGTGCCGACAAATCCCGATAGGAGCTGCACATATCTTGTTCTCAGGGCACACCAGATAAGCGAAGCGTACAGGTACCAACATAACCCAAGTTGCCAAGGGACGGTACCGCACGGTGCTCTAGTTTGGACCAGCACTCAGAGGAACACTGGCCCGGGGGTTTAAATAAAGATGACCCTCGGGCTCGCGAAAACCCAAGGGAAAAGGCTTAGGTGGCAAATGGTAAAACCAAGGTTGGGCCTTGCTGGAGGAGTTTTATTCAAGGCAAACTGTCAAGGGGGTCCCATAAATCACCCAACCGCGTAAGGAACGCAAACTCAAGGAACATAATCCCGGTATGACGGAAACTAGGGCGGCAAGAGTGGAACAAAACACCAGGCATAAGGCCGAGACTTCCACCCTTTACCAAATATATAGATGAATTAATTAAATGAGAGATATTGTGATATTCCAAAATATCCATGTTCCAACATGGAACCAACTTCAACTTCACCTGCAACTAGCAACGCTATAAGAAGGGCTGAGCAAAAGCGGTAACTTAGCCAAACAACGGTTTGCTAGGAAAGGATGGTTAGAGGATTAACATGGCAATATGGGAGGCATGATATAGCAAGTGGTAGGTAGCGCAGCATGGCAATAGAACGAACAACTAGCAAAGCAAAGATAGAAGTGATTTCGAGGGTATGGTCATCTTGCCTGCAAGGTTCTCAGAGTTGTCGAAAGCTTGATCCTCGTAAGCGCCGGCTTTACCCAAAACAAGAACACAAGCAAACGGAACCACAATCAATCACGGGAAATGCACAAGCAACATGATGCAACACATGAATGATATGCAAGATATGATATGCGATGCATATGCGTGCTCCGGAAGAAAAATGGTGAACAAGGCAGTAACTTGACAAGCCAAGCATTCCACTGGAAAGATGAGATGATTCCGGTCGAAAACGATATAAAGATCACCGGAAACGGATGCACGGTTTGCAAATGGCAAGCAAAACAAGAATGACACGAATCTGTGATTAACAGCATGATAGCACTTAGAATGCAACAAGAAACTATGCTACAGCACCCCAACATAGAAACAAAGCATATGGCAGCAATCTACAGGAGATGCTTGAAAAAAGATGAACACTGAGCTATGGCTAGATCACACAACAGCAGGTTCAAACAAGCATGGAAAAAGTGCAAAAGATATCAGGTTCACAGACTGAAATTACTGGACATGGCTGAAACGACATCAGGTAGCAATGTTCAGAGCACGAAATTAACATGGTACAGGAACTTAACATAGTAAAACAAGGCATGGAATGAAACTACCGAATGCAAAGAACAAAAGTCCCTTGATGACCATGAGCCAAAAAGGACAAGAAGATATGATGGCAACCATGTAAACATAGCAAGTTTCGTTAACAGGTTTCGGACTTAGCAGAAAACAGAGCATGGCAGAAACAGTAATATGAAGGCATCTTGGTGAGCTTGATGCACTCACCACAAAGAAATTCATGACAAAACAAGCATACTTACATCAAGATGGCATGTTTATGAAGCTATCCATGGCAAGAGAAAATACATAGCATTAAACGAACAACTACAACAAGCTTGGCAAAATTGAATATCATGT
This sequence comes from Triticum aestivum, assembly GCF_018294505.1. Lineage (NCBI taxonomy): Eukaryota > Viridiplantae > Streptophyta > Magnoliopsida > Poales > Poaceae > Triticum > Triticum aestivum. Next base: position 167,587,518 of record NC_057811.1, on the reverse strand, counting down.
TAACAATCTCCCAGAAATATTTTATAGCGAAAGTAGAGCAAGATTGAGTCATGCTACGGCACTCCATAATTTCAAACAAGGGCATGAATGGATCATATACAACAATATCTACAAAACATCCTTACTGAGCATCTCCAAAAGGAGCATGGATCTCTCTGTAGCCACATGGATACATAGCAACAAAATAACAGCAGTCACAGACTTGGTAAAATTACAAAGTCCCTGAAATCAGAAACATCACGAAGCCTAGTTTGCATGCTTGTGCTAGTCACCACAGAGATCACAAAAATACATGGCATACACCACTGTAAAGATGGCATGGCATACATCAAAACACATGTAGAGCTCATGCCCATACGATGCACAGATTAAATGCAACAAAAATAACAAATCCTGAAGTTCTGATAAGTAACAGCAGTTAACAGCATATAGCCCTTTTGCACCAGAGATTTGGGCATCAAGATGGACTCAAATGAACATGGCATAATGGAACTAAATGAAGAGAATCTCGAGGCGAACATTTCGATATATTACACGCATGAAACGGAGCTATATGCAGAGAGTTATGATTCGATGAACAGGAGCATATAATGCAAAAATATTAGGACTTGGAGGATTTCGGGAGGGAGAAGAAAGTCAACCACGAGCACTGGATCTGGATCGGGATCGGCTTGGGGCAGCGGAGCTCGCCGGAGTTGCTGCCGGGGTTGGAGAGGAGACCGGAGGATGGGGTGGAGCTCGGGGTCGGGGGAGGAGACGCCGGTGGCAGGGGAGCACGGCGGTCGCGGGCGGCGCC